>NC_141153.1:46597500-46897500 GCF_053477565.2 Lygodium microphyllum | reverse complement strand
AATCTTCTTTAACTGAGGTTATATGCTCATGTGCTGCTATGATCACACTCACAGTATCTAAGCTTGTGCCATCATATCTTCCAATCTCTGCCATTGTTGGATGCACATCCATGTAATCATAATTGATCAGGTCTTCCATTGAATCCCTGACTAGGATAGAAAACAACTCTTCTTCCTTCATTTCCAAGTATTGCATTACATCTGATAGAAGTAAGTATTGTATACCATCTACTTCAATGGGTATCAAGGAGGCAAGGTTGGGTTTGTCGACTTGTGGCTGTTCTGAAGAAGATGGCACCATGAGAGCCAACCCTTGCTCTGTCACCACTCGATGTTCCTCTTCAACATTTATGAGCTCTTCAATCGGTTCTTCTCTCGTATATGTGATAGAAATAACCTGTGGAGTTGTATCTTCATTGCTCTCCTCCTCTAGGGGTGTATCCAATGCAAGAGGTAAATTGCCAATGCGCAATCACACTTCACAAGATCCAAAGGTGATGTACCTGGCGCACTTCCCATGGGAACAGTGCATACTCTATGCGAAGGATCCACATGAGTGAGACACCTACTCACCACTTTTTGGTGATTCTTCCCTGCCTAAAATACCATGAGCTGTTCTAGAGGCACCCAAGTCATGTCGGATCCCTCGATGGAGTATGTGCATGTAGCAATGGTGCTCACAAAGTCTTCCAAAACCTGAAGGGGGGATCCAACGATGAGAGCACGCTTTCAAGGTTGAAGTTCTTAGAGAAAACCTGGAATATCTCATCACCCTGAGATAGTCTCGTGGATCCACTCATCAAAGTGTGCGCGAGCATCCATCGTAGCAGGTAGGAGGGATGTGGTGGATATAAAGAGATGAAGAGAGAAAGTGTGAAATGAAACAATGAAACAAGAACTAAACTAGTTCTACCTTAAAAACCTTAAGTTTTAATCCATTAAGGGTTGTTCGCATACGATATTTAGTTATGGCTTTACTTACATATTTGTAAAGTTTACATGTATATGTAAATGTGTTGATGTGGAAAGTGTATAACAAGTGTATGATTTTGTATAAATACTATAATTTTTAAATATTACAAGTTTGTAAGCGATAATATTCTATTGCCCAAAAAAATCCAAAAATTTACAAGTGTTGGATATTACAAGTGGTGGTGTTGGGATTTTTAGGGAGACTCTACAATTTCTAAAATATGTGGAGCCACACACTTTCCGCTAGTAATAGTATTCTCAGCTCTGCTTCGAATTTTCCCACCATCTAGTTTAAAATAGAAGCTAACAGGTGGATTCTGCATTAACATTGTAATTTCCTGGCGCATTATACTCAAGGGCCAATCATCCTCCATTTGCAACACTTAGGGCTCGCGGCCCTCACAAATGACAGTAACATCCACAGCTGCACTTTCACGCATGTCTTGATCAAGGCATAACCATTTACCCTTGAGCATCCTCCATCTACGATACTTGAACACTAGGCATAAAGTTTGTCGTGTGACAAAGTACCTGTAATTGGAAAGGAAAGTTAGCCCCGATTCATCCCACAGTAAGATAATAGTCAACTAAGAGAGAAAATTTTTACCTGAAAGCCATGTCTCTTGTTGTGACTCGACACTCCACTGTGTCAGGATTGTGAGTTATTTTTTATGTCCAAGTTTTGCATAGAATCTCTGTTACATAATCCTCTGATGTAATTTTTTATGACGTACGTGCTTTTGGTACGTCTCAAAACCTTACATTCCTTGAACATGCATGCAAAAATTGCAATCGGTATGAACCAGCTTAGATGTACATTCTTTGAGCCGGTGCTTGGCTTCATAAAATTCAAAATTTCTGCTAAAATTTTTATGCTACACATGTGCAAAATGTCACTACTACACAATGGCCATTCTATGCTATTGAGATTCGATATGTGCATATACTCAAGGTTCCATATTCTCGACTCCCCTTGGGTAATATGTACTTGGAGTCATAGAAAAAAACAAGGTCCTTTGCAAGTTGCTTAGCTGTATGCCCCTTAAAGAGCAATCTACCAATTTCGAGGTGGTAACACTTAAAAGAACCAGTGAAACTCTCAACATTTTGCCACTTACAGCAATCCGAAGGGTATACTTTTGTAAATATAAGACAAGTTGTTACATAGGTATCATGAAAGTTCTAATTCTCAATGAGTTGCAAATACTTAATGTTTGCAATGTTTCATTGAAAGGGCACAATGGGCGCAATGTGTATTTGTTTTTGCATGAATATATGTTGTACAAACGGCTCTGTTACAAGGTGAGAATCAACATTCCTTTGTCTGAGAGCTAAAATTTTACCCTTCCAATGCTTTGATACATTTGCAATTGCAGATGCTTTTACCCTGAAAGCTCCCTTTATACTTGGACGCATATGTACCCAAGATGAGCAATGATATATATCAGTGATCCAATTCCCTTCTTCATCTTTTCTGTTACATACTTCTATCAAGAGAATACTTGTTCTTCTCTCAGGCATTATAACCTATGCATTAAATAAAAATATGTATTAACCCCTAAATAATAAGCATTTTAAGACTGTCCAGTAATCACCAATATGCCATACAATTCAACATGGCATTAAGAGATGTTTACACTTTTGTAAACAGATATAAACACTGATATTGAAACGCATGTGGATATAAACATCAACACAAAGTATATATTTAATTTCAAGACATCACTTTAATCATACCATTTACATGAAATATAATGAAAAGAATAGCACAAGAATACACAAAGAATTTTGCCAAAATAAATTTTATTATATTGAAGAGGAGTCTGATTTGACTCAATACATTGTATAAAATGTGGTTATTATAGAGTAGTTGTTACAAGGATAGCAACCACATAGCATGTGCTCTTAATAGGCACATTTGATTGACACCTGAGATATTATAAGACTCAACGCATTGTGTGTTATATGGATGATATGATACAAGAGTTTCATGGATCATTGCCAATTGGCATGGAGATCCAAATGGACACATAGGACCAATAAAGCAGAGGATTTTTGAACCATCGACTTCTAGCAGATCCATATCATCCAACACAAAGGAATCACTCACCACATCAAAATAGTTGATGGAGAATTATATGCTTCACCAAAACCTTGTACAATACCTGCATGTACAAAAAAACACTTGCATGAATCCCTTTTAACAAAAATACTTGTATGAATCCCTTTTAGCAAAAAATATCTAGATAATTGCATGAATAGAAGCAATAAAAAATAGGGCCAATTTACTTATAAGCTGGCTTGCTGAAGATAAGATTGAATCATTGCTAATCAAAAACCATTGCAAATGATGGACATAAGAAAACATCAATCCCATCAAATATAAAAGTCACTAATTAAATGAATAAATTTTGGCACCACAAAATATGGTAGATTTACCTGTAAATTGAGCTACAGAATCTTTGCTCTACCTTGTGTTAAGTGTTGCAACAACAATTGATCCTTAAGTTAGAACTAGCATCAAACCCTATTGTAAAGATAATAGAAAAGGGATGATGCAGAGAGGAAGAAAGAGAGAGTTTGGTGAGTACGGGGCAGAGAGAAAGAAATGAGCACCTATCCAATCTTGCCCAAATTGATATCTACAAAAGACAATTTTGCAAGAGTTAGTATTTACATGAAGGTATACTGAAAAAATAGTAGAAAAGAGGAAATATAGACAGAGAAAGAGAGAGGGAGAGAGAGATAAGCACTTATGCAATGTCACCCAAAATGATATCTGCAACAAAACAACAACGAGGGTTAGAACTCACATTGTGTTGTATTGAAAATATATCAGCAAAAACAAACAAACAAACAGAGAGAGAGATTAGCACCTTTGTCTCTTGCTTCAAATAAACTCTGCAAGAAAACAACAATTAGTCAACATCAAATTCTATTGAAAACACAACATAAAAGGGAAACAACACATAGAGAGAGGGGGGAAAGAAAGGAGAGAGAGATGAGCACCTCTGTCTCCTGCCCCAAACAACCTCTGCAATAAAACAACTACAGTAAGAAACGACATCAAACCCGCTTGAAAAAATAGCAAACAAGAGAAAATGCAAAGAGAGATGGGCATATGTGTTTTGCCCAAAATCTGGAGCTGCGTGGAGAAGAAAGTGCAAAGGTAAGCAGAACACTCAAAACCCTAATTACTCTCAGCAGGGAGCTTCAATGGAGATGAAAATTCACAAGTATAGAGAAGAGAGGGAAAGTGGTCTGTTGCTCAACTTTTGGGTCAAACTGATTTCGTGAGAGAGAAAAAAACCGAAATTGAAAAATCTCCAAAAAAAGGAGGGAAATATGAGGTGAGAGAAACTCAAATTCTGTGTACTATTCATTCTCCCTTTTTTTAATCCCCCACTACCCCTTTTTTTAATAGAAAACCCAAGATTTGGAGAGAGAAGATTCACCCTCCGTGGATGTCAACATCTAGCCTTCTTATTGGATAATCCAAAAGGCCCACATCTTAAACTATATTATTTTTAAGGGCCCATTTGTGAGTTCATTTTTTTCCTAATGTTGTACTTGTTTGGAAATTGAATCACTGGATTTTTTCTTTCTGGCAAATCATGATGTATGTTTTTTGGATGACACCAGTATATTCAATTTTTGAATAAATTATGGAACATTATTTAGCCCATGTGGCTATAAGGATGGGATGGCTGCATGTCTCACCACCCAAAAATTGTTTTTTCTTTGCAATTGCTATTTGCATTGCAAAATCCATTCAAATTTTCACTAATATATAGCAACACATAACGATGCAAATAGTGATAGATCTATAGAGATGCATATAATGACGTTTTTAGCAATAATAGGGACAATTTCTTGCATGAATAATTCCATCATTTGAATGCCAGTATGGGACCTATATGTTGTAGTTGTTTAGCTATGATAGACTTACTTTCAATCATTCAAGGAAGTCTAGGTCAAAATCTTTTGGCCTCAGCCAAGTAAGTTGAGAAGTCAGATATGTATACTCATCTAACTTGGAAGCTTGATTGTGTATAACCCAATAGTCTTGAGATACTCTTGGGGTAGCCATTGTGTTTGATGCAAGTGTAGAAGTGTAATCTTGAGTCCCACCATTTTTTGGTAAATGAGCTTGGCTAAGTGTAGACAATCTTACTTGTCTAAGCTCGAGGATAGATTGAGTTTGAGTGAAGTGGCCTCAACTTTAAGTAGGGTAAGTGTGTTGAGTCTAAGTGATGTGAGTCTAGGTGTGGTAAGTGTGTTGACTCTTGGTGGAGTGAGTCTAAGAGATTAAGTCTCGGTAGCTCCGAGGTTGAGTCTTAGGTTGATGGATGAGTAAGTCCAAGTGAGTAGCAAAAGTGAATCGAGCCTAAGTGGGTGAGGTTTAGTCTAAGTAGAGTAGGGAAGGCCAAGTCTAAGCTATTTGAGTATAAATGAGTGGCTCGGGGTGGGCGATCCCAAGTGAGTGAATTTAAGTTTAAGTAGGGTGAGTCTAACTTCTAAGTGGAGTAGCTTGAGTTGAGACTCCATGGGTGAAGCGTATTAAGTTAGGTTACTCTCAAGCTCAATTGCTGTACGCTTTGAATTCGGGCTCTGCGCTTCTTTTTGTTCAATAGCCGATAGACCTCCCTTTCTCTTTCAACACTACGTGTGAGTTCTTCTCTCTCTTTCTCTTTCCCATCCCCGTTTCGACAAGATCACACAGGTACGTATTTGAGCCGTATGTACGCCTTTTCTCTCATGATCTAGTGATGGTGTCCTATGAGCCTTGGTGATGGATGGTTATGACTGGCTATGGCAGGTTGGTGAGGTGGGCCGTGCTGGATCAATGTGGACCGGGCCTGCCTTGTCTCGGTGAAACAGGTAGGTGCTGTTGCTCCTGGTCATGGCAGCCTTGTTAGAAGTCATGGTCGAGAGGAGATATTTGCACTTGTGGTTGGGGATTGAGGGCAGCAGATTATCAGAAAAGTCGAGGATCAGGGAGACGACCTGTTGTTTGTGAGGCTTTTGATGACACACATGTTGCTACCTACAGCCTTCTTGGCAATGCTTTTTCTTTTAGGATATAATGAGGCAGAATTTCAGGGCCAGGCAGCCCACGAAGTAGACTCCACGCCCATAGACTAGAATATAGATGGCTCCTGACATAGGCATGTAGTCGTGAGGAGGGCCGTTGTCCGCTTGTGGGTTATCCACGGGGACTCGGGAGAGGGGAGAAGCGGCCGCAATCATGGGCGGCAACCCATGTAGGGATGATATTTATTACAATGATGATCTTTATTGGCTCCCATGTCGCACACCGTCAGCGGCTCGTACGCTAGCTGGTCCTACGATGATGGTCTTTAATGTGCCGAATCCTGATTGTTACTAGGCTGGCAGCAAGTCACATGCGTAGGGGGTGGCACTGGGCCATGCGAGAGGCTTGTAGATGGCTAATGGATGGGTCGCAGTCCAGGTTGAGCCTCTCATAGATGGCTCGTGGGTCGGGGTATGATCAGGCCACGAGAATAGATGGAGTGGCGATCATGGTCACGCAGGCCTCTCAAGCTGCGGCGTTGTAGTCATGCGCCACGTGAGCCATACAAGTAAGCGGGTGGGCACGAAGATGAACGTCCTCCACAAGAATAACAAGAGGATCAGTTATGGGATGCCTTGGTGAGTTGGGTCATTCGAGATACTGAGCGAGTAGTGAGTCTATGTTAGGGGTGTGGACACACTTTACATAGGGCCCCCATAGCCTATTACCCATGACCTCACAAGGTTCATAACTTCCCAACGAAAAAAAATACCCCTCTAAGGGGCCCCTCGGATTCGAATCTCGAGACTTGTGCCATGTGAGTCTAGTGTGTTCTTGTTCCTCCCACATACAACATATTAAAAGATTTATTTTTTTAATTTATTGATATTTTTCACTTTTTAAAATTTTGGATGATGCATTGATAATGGGCTACTCCATTCAAGATGAGCGACACATAGGGGCCCATGGCTAGGCCCCTACCTAAATCTAGATATCTATGGCCCTATGTGAGGTGGAGACTTTTACACTCATGACCCTAAGTTAGCTAGTAAGATACAAGAACACTATACGAGGGTCACCGCCAAGCGATAGAGGCTCCTCCATGATACTTGGAAGCCATGAACCACTTGGTAATAAGATCCTCAAAGACCCCACTTCAAGATACAAGAACACTACATAAGGGTCATCACCAAGTGAAAGAGGGCCCTCCATGACAAACTAGACCGAATTCACTTTGGTGATGACCTCCAAGGTCACAACCTCACAAGGTCTATACATCACTGATGGTAATGACCTCTTTCAATGCATAAGCAAGCTCGCAATGGAGGGGAGAGAGAGTAGAAAATATCTTAACAAAGTATGGTACTACTAGTAAATAGTCCATGGGATGGGCATTGTGGTCACAAATATGATTCCTTTGAAGAGTAGACTCGCAATGGGATAGACTCATTGATATGCTTCTTCGAGGGGGCAAGGTCAACGGAGGGTGTGAGGGCTACATGCATAATACATGTAGAATATAGACAAACAAAACCAAGCGAAGGTGTTAGTGAAAAAAAGGGGGTCGAGTTTTTTTTTTCTTCTTCTTCTTTTTTGGGAGGGGGGGTGGGGGTTAGTGTGGGTACCTTGCATTTACATTGGGTACCTCCTAAACTTATCGAGATTGAGTAATGAGTACTTTCCATTAACATGTAAAATTTCTTTACTTATTTTTATAGGCAAAATTACCAAAAGCAAGAAAAATAGTTGTCATCTTTAAGCCTTACTCAAGACATAAGTAGGAGCTAGTGCTTTACATCAATAGATAAAAATTATCTACTTATTTTTATGGAAAAAAGTTATCAATTTTAGGCCCTACTTGGGACATAATGCAAGGTGCCATTGTGGATTTTCGAAACTCATACTAACTTATAGGGAATAGAGGATCGCTCAAAGGACCATATCTAATTGGGGGGAGGGGCCTTGGCGCTAGAAATGTAACCAAGAAAAGAGAGTATGTTGAGATTCTTCCTTAGGTGTCACTCATTGATTTGCTAAAAAGTGTCACATTATTGGCTCGTAAGTGTACCACTCCACTACCTTGAGAACCCCCCCTCCCCCACAAAAAACAAAGGTGAAAAATCCCCCTCCCTTTCCAAAAAAATACATCTTTTTTATTAGGTGTTCTATGGTTGGCTCCGTTACCCTAATAGTGGAGTATATATTTTTATTCTATGGAAGGACATGTCAATGAACCTAGTACCTTGCATTTACGTTGGGGTACCTCTTAAAACTTAACCAAAACAGATGCCTAACATCACTAGGCTCTCTCTCGTAGTGTTGTTATTGCACTCCCTTACCTTCACACTCTCTTGCTCTTCCTTGATCATGCTTGCTCTATGTTTATCATGCCTACTTTCTCTCTCTCTATCTTCTTGCTCTCTTACACTTTGTTGCTTCACCCATGCCCACCTAGTCATGGATGCAACCTATCCGGCAATGTAGAAGGTGTATGCTATTTCTGACTCCATCCACCATTAGGGTAGTTGTGACAAAACAAGACTTAATGTTTTTTCTTGCATGGAGTGAATCGCAACTACAAATATCTAGAAGTTTTTAAAAAAGAAATCTACATAGTTTTCTAAAGGAACAATGGAATCAGCGGTAGTTCTCTAAAGGCTTTTTCTAAAAGCCCTCGTATTGTTCCATAGTGATCCTAGTGTGGGGTAAAACGTGTTACTACCAACAAAGTGAGAGGCCTCTCCTAAAAATGGAGATATCTCATATCACTTAGTGGTGACCCTCATGTTGAGTACATATAATAAGGGTCACTACCCAGTGAAAAGGGTCACTCTTAGAAGCGAAGAGACCTCATATCACTCAGTTGTGACCTTAGTGTGGGTGAATCCTAAGATGGGTCACTGTTAAGTAAGAGAAGTGCCTTCTAGAAGTATAGCATCCTCATATCTTTTGGTGGTGACACTCCTGTGTGGTAAACCTCACAAGGGTTACTACCAAGCAAGAAGCGATGCTTCCAAAAGCGGAGAGCCCTCATATCACTCAACGACGACCTTGGTATGGGGTAGATCTTGAATGGGTCATTGCCAAGGAAGAGAGGCCCCTCCTATAGGTGGAGATCTCTCATATTACTAGGTGGAGACTGTTGTTGTATTTAAGTATTTTGTTTAACTTGGAGAATTTCTTCAATGATTGCTTCTTTTTCTCGATTAGGAACACCAAATAACATAAATTTCATCGTGGGCCTTGAGGATGATATGGAGGAGATGCCCACTAAAAAGCTCATTATGTATGTTCCTCTACAATTTTCATGCTCATACGTATGCTCCTAAGTTATCCACCATGTTTAATGCAATGTGTCTTATTGCGAAAGTTTTGCACTTGTATAGAGGAATACACCAGAACCACCTTAAGTAATACACTCACCATACAGATAGAGGAATATATTCATATAGATAAGTTGGATCTTTGTGGATAAAATACTAGCAATGCACACAAAGACATAGAGAATTTTCCATTACACTCAAAGAAGTCTTATTTATTGTAATCCTTCTTTACTTATCTTTGTTATTTGCATCTTCTTGCGAATGTAGATGACTTAAAGTCTTCATAAGCATTTCATTTTAAGGACAATAGGTAGTCCATCATTACTATTAGAGAAGTTGAAGAGCCAGACAAGTTGATATCCTTTAATTGAAAAGAGGAGAGAGTATGGGTTGCTCTGCAAAGTTTTAAGCCAACCTTGGCTATTGCCTCTAGAAAGCTAGAGAATGTACAACCAATCATCAATGCATTTCTTGTGCTTACCTATCTCTATGATGTTGGATGAGCTAGACTATGCATTGGTGGTTGATCTAATGAGCTTTCTAAACCTTTGTGAGAATCAAAATCTTGCTACCTTAGCCAAGTTTAGTGAGTCTCACTTGAGGTGGACAAAGGATGAGGTAAATTTGTATCTCCTAGCTAACTCTCCAATCCAAGATGTAGAGTTTGTGATGGATGACTAGATCCTCAAAAGAAATTTTGATAGGGTCAAGGCTTATGAGAGGCAATTACCTATCAAGAAGAAAGGGTTGCAAGGGTTGAAAGTTTGACTTTAGCTAATATGGAAATGTTTGAGGTGTTAATAGCCTAAGTGGATGGGGATGGCACAAAAATCCCATTGTACACATGACATTTTCTTGAAAGTGATGAAAATTAGTAGATATTTAGTTTGCACTCTTTTATAACTTTACAACTAGATCCTATTTTATGACAACAACTTCCTTAGGCAAGCAAGAGGCTTAAGGACACTTGCTACCATCACCCCCACACATTGGTCAATTGGATCATAAAAGGGTACCTCCACAGAAAAACGATGTCCTGCAATTTATTGTAGAGAAAAGTGTATTGAATTGACTAATAATGTGCATTATATTTATGGTTATAAATTATAAAATTTCATAATGAGTATTCTTTAGATAATGCAAGGCTCCCACTATTTGTGCTGTAGGTGTTGACTAGGTTTTGTGAATGTTATGTCCTTCTAGGAAATGCAAAGAAAATAATCATAAGTGAAAAGTGATTTGCATTGCAAGTGTTTGGCCTTGGATATGGATGTCAAGATTTAAGGGCTCCTTACACTTCTCATATGTTCCTTCTGTTTAGTTGTATGTAGGTGGGTTTGGAGACTCCTTATTTTCTATTAACTTTCCTCTAATAGTTTTCTTATTGTATTCTCTTTCTTGACATAGCCATTGGTTCTTCAACTTTAAAAGTTTAAATAAGCTACTAGATTTTGTGTATCACCCCGAGGTCCTTGATGGCCATCTCTAAGAACCTCAGTAATGAGGAATAATTAGAGAATGGAGGAGTTCTTCTTGTTGTAGGATCAACAAGATATAATCTACCACCATCGGTCTGCTTTCTAACTTCAACACTCAAGTGTATTCACAATAACCTTGTTTTTTTTACAAATTGTTTCATACTCATATTCTAGATCAATATGGAGATGGTATAGGCCTCTTTTATTGTGATCCATGCTTGTGATAAAGTTATTAAGGAAGTGATGTGATCCATGCTTGTAATAGGTTTCAAAGTCACAATTTCATGCACCATGCATCAATTCAAAAGATAAATCTTAAGTGGTAGCAAGGTGTTGAAGTTTACAATTGTATGCAATGTTTTCATCATCAATGACAACATATGTGCCAAGTATAAAATGTCAAACATTGCCACAAATGCTAATTTTTATTTTTCAAGATTTTTTTAAAATTTGCAAAGCACTTTTTCTCTCCTCCATTTCTTATTGGCTAAAAAATGACCTCAAATTTTCCCTAGTGTCAATCAATGTCCCAAGTCTAATTTTTTATAATACTATCATATACTTTAAATGCATAGCAACATTCCACTTTGGAATCTGAACTTGCAAGCTTCTTCATTTTCATTATCTTAGCCAACAATGCCATATTAATAATGTGTTCAGGAGCCCACCTTTGCTCCTCTTTTCTCTTGAGCTTTCTGTTGAGATATTTACAATCACACCTACTTCAGTTCCTTTGTAAGGAGCAATGAGGGCTTAGGACCAGAATCCCATAGGCACATTAAGAGAAAGTACCACCACTCAATTCCTATAAAGCATTGTACTTGCACTCTTTTTCTAATGCAATGATAGTACTCTTTTCTTTCCAATAAAGTGTCTTGTCATTGTCAATACACAAGATCGTGCTTATGAGTCCAAGTCTCAATATTGGAACCTAATTCACTTGTGTGACAATTTGTCTTTGTCAAGGTCAATGTCTTCATGAGTTTCTTCTTTCTCTTTGAACCTCCATAGCTTCCGCATTTACCATGCTCTAGATCCTGCATATTTTGACACCTTCAAATTCCATGAATAGTTTGCTCCTCCTCATTTGTAGGATTTGGATTGTTCCCATCAAGAAGCTACTTTGCCCTCTTGGAGAAGTGGTCTCTCTTGTAGCACCAATGCAGACTATTGTGGTTGAGGAAGTTCATCATCTGATAGATCCTCCTCCTCATTTATAGGGACTTTAGCATTTGATGTAGGCACATGGTTGGTTACTTCTTTAGTTCTAGATAAGCCTTCTCCTCTAGTGTATGGCTACTCCATACATACCACATTGCAACTTGTAGTCACCTCCTTAGCCTCACAATCATATGGTCTATAAGATTTAGATTCTAAATCGTACTCTCTTGGCTTTTAGCTTGGTTTTTTTCTTATCTAGAATATGAACATAATGCTCAAATTCAAATGTCTTATAATGTGTTATGGAGGGTTTCTTATTATTGAAGTAGTCCTCTTGAGGTGTTTTTCCATTCAGTGTTGCATTAGTGCAGCTCTAGTTTAGGATATGTACTATTTTGTTGATTGCTTCACCCCAAAAAGAATTTGGAAATCCTTTTCCATTCAACATATGGTGTGTAGTCTCCATGATAGGTACAGGTGTGTCACTTCACAACCCCATTTTGCTAAGGTGTATAGACTACTATGATTGGTGCTTGTTGTTGTCCTCCTTAAGGTAATCAACAAACATTTCAAGTGAACTCTCCTCCTCTATCATTAAATAATTTCTTTGAACTTCTTACTGCTTTCATTCTCCACAAGCTTATGCCACTACTTGAACTTTGCCAATAACCTTTAGCCTTATCTTGAAGAAACTACATCCACATCTTTCTACTATAGTCGTTGATAAAAATGGCACAAAATAGAAAGGTTCTCCCAAAGCTAGAGTAGTAATATTACCATAGAGATTAGCACGCACCAGCTCTAAAGGGGCCAATTTCTATTCGATTTTGAAGATAAATTTATTTTTTTTTTCTCATTAAATAAGCTTCACATGCTTGTTGCATTTCACCAAGGTTAGGTAAATGTGCAACCATTCAAGTCTTTTACATTTCTTTGAGCACATCAAAGCTAATGTGGCCAACTCACTCATGCCAAAGCTTGTGAGTGCCTTCCCCAATGGTGGTCACATTAAGAGTTGTGAACTCATATAGGTTGCCTCGCCTCACTCATTTGCTAACTACATTTCCAACACCATCACAAATCTTTAGCCCCATATTCTCAAAGACAAATCCATAATTTGCAATCAAGGCTATGGATATCTTCTTCTTTAATTTAGGCACATACAACACAAATGAAATGTCTTAGAATCTCCATTTAATGTTAGAAATAAAATAGCATTGATTCCTTCAACTGCATTTTGAATTATTTTGAGTGTCACAGTGATGGTTCTCTTAGAGTCCTTCGACAATTGTATCACTCTTTCTTAATGGTTGTGCCATAGGAAGATCCACTATCTCATGCCATAGATCCATTTGCCTTTGAAGTCTAAGCAAAGAAAAGAAACCTCTTCAATCACTAAGATTAACTCTAACCCAGCTTCAACAATGTTCACAAAGTCTTTGCCTTTTGAAAAAGACATTGTCAAACCATTATTTCCATCACTCTCTTTCTTTATGTATTCCTTTGCCATGTGAGCTCTTTCCATGATAATGGCACTTTTCTTTGAACCTTTTCTTCCTATCCTTCTTCTTCTCACCCTTAGCCTTTGTGTTTGCCATTGGATGCAACATCTCCACCATTACTTCTTCCATCATGGCCTCATTAGCCGCTTCTCCTCTAATAACATGTCATTAAGCTCCTCGAAAGTGAGAGGAAGAGTTCTAATATTGGATTCAATGTTATGACAATGCCATCATACTTGGGGAGCAAAATTTGGATGTGTCTCCTAGCCAACTCCTCAATGATATTTGATGTTGCCATTTGGTCACACGAGTGATTGGTTCATGTAATGAAGATCTATTCTCCTCCTCCATTAGAAAGTTGTTCTATTGCAAGTTGTTTCACTAGGTTTTGAATCCTGGTCTAGTTGCATGCCTAATATTGGCATTTCAAAATATCCCAAGCTTGGCTAGCTTTGGATATCTATTGAATTAGAGCGAGAACAAAATAATGCATCTATGTTTATTCATTTCAAGTACAAATAAGAGTTGCATCGTGTGGGATTTAGTTGCCAATTTTTTTTGGATCCGATGTTGCAAGTGGTCGAGCAATAATCTTCAAAATTGTATCTAGAAGCTCATATGACTCTAGGATGTTGTTGATTTTGAGCTTCCTCAAGGTGTAGTTTGTTATATCAAATTTTTCTTTCATGAAGGCAGGCGGACAAATTCGTTACTTCTACATTGGCATAGACACATTGTTGCTTATTTTGCTACTATTGTCATTCCTACTAGTTGGCACCACTCCTAGCTACCTTTATTGCTTGTACTAAGTTATTACTCGGAGTGCCTAGAGCTTTGATACCATGAAAAAAATACAACACAATTGAACATAACATCAAACATAGGTATTTTAGAGAATAAGAGAGAATACATTTTAGTTTGATGGTAATCTTAACAGATGTTGGATAGAGGACATTGAGTGTAGAAGGTGTGGAGTGTACCATAGCTATGTTATTGTCTGACAAGTTAGCATTTTCTATGTATGTATAGTGCTAGAGATTGATGAATCATAGACAGACATGGGTGGTGCACCTTGCTTATTGCCAATGCAGTCCAATCAACCCCCAACCATGAATGCACATGACATATGATGATCTTGAATATATTCCAAGGAATATTTGTCTTGAACCCCATAGGTGCATTTGATAAGTTGCCACCCATTGAATTATTTTTCATTTTACTCACAATAGTCAAGTCCACATAGGCCATCTCAACCATGTGATATTCAAGGTTAGACCCCTTCCAATATCTAAACTAAGAACCCTGCCAATGCCCATATGGCTTCTCCTTATTTTGGGGCCTTGCAATATTTGGCAGTTAAAGCATTTGAGTGACATGTAACAAAATGATCACCTAGGAGGAAAAAGATAGCATTGAAATATGGGATTCTTCTATGGCCCATGAATACCCATACAAGGAAGTTAAAATTACATATAGCCTCCTTGGGATGTTTTGTGTTAGTTTTCATCAAGGCATGTACATAATCTTATACTATTCTCTACTTGAATTCATATCCAATCTATTGAGTCTTTATAAGCTAGAAATATATAGGTACACTTGATACAACTTTTTTTTAAAGACTTATGAGATGCAATTGCAATCACAAATCCACCCATAGTCATGAAAATATACATGCAATTACCACTACAATACTAAACTTCCCAACGGTTGGACCCATAGTTGAAAAATGTAGCTTCATAGATTGTGCACTTGTAATGAAGATCTTGCACGATTGTATCTCCAAAAGATGGAAGGTCATGTGTGTGGTCAAAAAGTTTTGCATGAAGCCAACTATCAAGCTAGCACAAGGAGATAACAAAAGTGCTACACAATTAAAAATAGTTTCCAAACTTTGCCCATTATACCCATTCTCAACCCACCTTGATTGTGCATGCTTGTTGTACAACTTGTTAAAAAAATTTTGTTGTGCATGGCCATTCTCAAGGAATAGGCTTTGAGCTTGTCCATGGTAAAGAAATTGGATATTTGGCCACTAAGACTTTGCCACGTCAATTGACACCTTAGAGCTTTAGTTATGCACTTAGTGTGAAGGACTTTGAACTTCATCTCCTGCAAATCTTGAGTCTATCTTCTACAACACTAGGAACACAACCAAATAGGAAGAGAGAGTAAAAAACAGAAACATCACAACAAACGACCTCACAAACTAAAAGTACAAACATGGAGGTGTCCATCTCTAAGTCCTTAACTCTTGAACATGAATCAAAAGACAATGAGGATAAAATTTTAAGTTGTGGTTTCAAACTAGGAATTGTCCCCCAACCATATGAAAGCCTTCAAGTAGGTGAAGGAAAAGGGGTTCCCTCTAATTCAAGCATAAAGAAGCCCCTAGATCCAAAACCTATGAACAACCTTTGAGTAACCATAGCATTTGAAATAATAAGAATAAATAAGATGATTACATATTTCAAGCTTCAGGCTAGTGGTAATATCACAAGTTAATGGTATCAAAATTACTAATATTCATTCATTCATTCAACTCCAAGAAGACTTGACCTTAAGCCTATAGCCCTTTAATTAAACATGTAGATGGTCTTCTCATCAAACCACAAGAAGAACTAGATGTCAAGGTCTTAACCATATTTGAGGACTACATGCTTTCAACTCCTTGGCTTGATTTAAGCTGGTGAAACCATTGAAAAATGTGCAATGGAGATGAGATGGCGAAGTTAGTTCATATGACAAATTGGCTTTCAACTTCTAAGCGCTTATGTAAGCTTACCTAAGGCCATATAAATAACTAGACCAATACCAAACAAGTCAAGTGTATCATAACACACAATGTGGGTCAACACATTCAGCATAATCACCTATACACTAGCCATGAGATTATGGATGAGGAACATAGAATCACCTTCTAACATATACTTGTCCTTCAAACCCTTGCCTTGACCAACAAATGATCAAAAGCCAACTTTTTGGATTTTGTAATATAGCAACTCAATAGAGCCTTGCCTTCAACAACCCTTGCTATAAACAATAAATGTAACATTAGGGTGTGTAGCTAGTTGTTCTTGTAGCTAGTCAACCAATCCTCCTAAGTTTTTAATTCTTTCGTGACTCTCTAAAGTTTGATATACTCACATCCTAATTGGAAGATGATGGAAAATTGCTAATGTTAGATATCTTGATTATTGAATCGTGTTACTTTGATCCAAATGTCTCATGACATGTCTATCTCACAAAATCCCACCTCTAATAAAATCATGTTACTTTGATCCAAATGTCTCATGACATGTCTATCTCACAAAATCCCACCTCTAATAAAAGAATGATCATTGCAAGTTAAGAACTAGAAGCTTGATAACCCAAAATGTGGTGCACTCAATGCCTTAGTTGTAAACACAATTTTAGATGAGCAGTAGATACCAAATACTCAACCTAGACTCTCAAAAACTTAAGTTACAAAGACAATGTATAATTGTGAATGGCACCATACTACATGAGACCACATAAGGACACGAATGTAAGCCAACTCATCAAACAACTAAACTAGTAGTGAACAACTTTACTTGAGGCTCAAGGGTATATAGAGGCATGACAAGTTCTCTTCGAGAGTGAGGAGATTGCTCTCACAATTTACAAGAAAAGAACTTGAAAGAGAAATTGAACTAGAAATTAATTGTGAGATAACTCAATTACAAGAGAAATTGATTATCGGAGAATTCTCACAAGAGTGTGCCTTGATTATTAGACAAGACTAGAACAAGACAAGAATTGGAAGAGGACTTACCTCGTAGAAGCCTCACAACTGGTGTTGGCAAGAATGAAGTGCTTGTAGACCATGACCCCTATTTATACTAAAGCCTAGGGAGGTTGAGGGGAACACATGTCGTTATTACAAGCGGATGCCACATGGCATTACATGCATATCAACACATGGATGATGACACAAGTGATGATGTAGTTCTAGAATATTCTACAAACTTCATGGAACCAAGGGCTTACCCCTCTTGCATATATGAACCAAGGGTTATCCTTGCTTGAGTGTCTGCTACATTACCTCCCTTCTAGCACCAAGTTCCATGAGGGGCAGTGGTGTGCTTTTGAATAGCCTTCACTTGGTTAAGTGTTAAAGATGAAATTCACAAATCTTAACATGAACTCTTTGAAGATGTGAAGCCGGTTCCCATGCTTGTTCACTTGCATCATAGCCCTTCCAATGTGCGAGATACTGTAATCTTCCTCTTGAAATTCTCAAATACAACATTATCTACTTCATATTCTTGGTGATATTCAATTATGATTGGAGGTGATGGATTTGGTATTCTTCCAAGGATATTGGGTGTATTACATGGCTCTAAGACTAAAACATGGGATACAAGATGGATTTTCATGGATTGGGGAAGATGGAGACGATAGGTGACTAAATTTACTTGGCCAAGAATCTTGAAGGGCCCAAGTTGTTGATAATCGAGTTTTTGGGAGGGGTGACAAAAACATAGATCACATCAAAGAATCCAAAATTGATCTCCAATTTTTTATCATGGATGTTGCATGCAAAGCTTATCTATACTTCTTTGATATTTCTCTTGAGCTTGTTTGAGCTATGCTTGCAACTCTTTATGAATATCAAAGAGGTGTTGCTTCTCATTTGATCTTACCTAATTGTCTATCCTTGGGTTTTGACCATAATTAGCAAAGAATGGTTTCAATTGAGTGGATGCATGGGAGAAATAATTATATACAAACTCAACAAGGGGTAATAGATCCACCCAATTGTCTTAATGATAGATGATTATGCATTTAAGGTATTGCTCCAAGACTTGATTCACTCTTTTTGTTGATCCATCACTCTATGGGTGATTGGCTAAAGTAAGATTCACTTGTACTCCTAGAAGTTTAAATAGGCTTCTCCAAAACCCATACTTAAACTAGGGGCCTTAATTGTAGGCAATATCATTAGGTAACCCATGGTGTCAATGTACTTTTTCTAGGAAGAGCCTTGTTGTCCCTTCTACATTAATCCTCTTGGTTGTAATGATAAAGTGTGTCATTTTTGGGAATCAATCAACCACCACCAAGATAGAATCATACCCTCTGGAAGAAGGTAGTTCAACAATGAAGTCCATGGATAAGGATGACCGTTTTTTGATAACTACCCTTAACTTCAGGTGCTCAGGTTTCAAGATTACTAAATTTTATTGGTCATGGACTTCGTCGCCTTCTTTTGGTGCCAAGTAAGATCTTCAACATAAAGCATTTGCATTTCCTTGTTGGTGGCCATGCCTATAGGTAATGATGAAGTCAAATCTAGATAGAAAACCACTGCATCTTGCTTGTGGCGATGATTCAAGACACGAGAAGTCAGAAAATATTCTAGATTCTTGTGCTCGGTATAGATAGTGATCTTATGAGAGGTGCCTTTGTGTAGGTGTCGCAAGGTCTCCAAGGAGTCCATAATAGCTAAAAGTTCTTGATTATGAACTTCATGGTTGATTTCTGCATAATAGAGAACTTTCTCAAGTGGAAAGTTCTTATTGGATGAACTCGATTGTCATCATCGATTTGGGATAAAATAGCTCCAAGTGCAAAATCTGAGGCATCTATCTCCATGATAAAGGTCTTCAATGGTTTTGTTGGATGAGAATGGGTGCTGAGGTCAAGGCCTGCTTTAATATTTGAAAAGCTTGTTCAGCCTTTTGATCCCATACAAACTTGTCCTTTCCAATTAGGTTGGCGAGAATTCTAAAATAATTTGTACATTCTTAGGGTCCATAGAAATTCCCTTCTCAGAAAAGACATATGCCAAAAACTCACCTTCAATTTGAAGGAAGTAGCACTTTTCTAGCTTTGCATACAAGCCTACTTCCCGCAATTTATTTAAGACTAGTTTGACATGATGGTCATGCTCACCTTGGTTCTTGTAGAATATCAAGATTTCATTCAAATAGATCACAATAAAGTTGTCCAAGTATTCTAAAAAAATATCATTCATCATATGTTGAAAAACTGTTGGAGAATTCATGAGGCCAAATGGCATGTCAACATATTCAAAATGCATATACCTTGTGCGAAAAGCCATTTTCCATTCATCACCTTCCTTTATCTTGACAAGATTGTAAGTGCCATGAAGATAGTGAAGAGTTTGGCTTTTCCAAGTCATTCAAGGAGTTCTAGAATCAAGAGAAGAGGGTAGAAATTCCTCTTTGCTTGATGCATGAACACCTTTGCCCCAATGTATATTGGTCAAGAAGTCTTCCTTTTATTATTTTGCATTGGCCTTAGTACAACATTTCTAGATCTCCAATTGATATTGGGGTTATGTAATTCTAGCCAGGTAACCCAATAACCACGGGACTATTTGGGCAATGGATGATGTTGCGATGGCTATATTTGATAAAGACTCATGTGGGTAACTTTTATAGGTTGAGTCTCATACCTCTAAGTAAGAGGTCAATCATTAATTACTTCTGTACATGCCGGCTTTGCTTTCCTTAGAAGTTGTATACTATGTTGCTATGCAAACTTCTCATCCATGAAGGATGCTATGGCTCCACAGTCTAACAAAGCTTGTCGGTCTATTTGTCTTCCCTCTAGGTGAATCTTTATTGGCAACATAAAGCGAGACCTTCGATATTCAAGTAGAAAGAGACATTTTGGGATTCTCAAAGCTTTTGTGTAAATGGTGAAGATTTGTCTATGACAGAAAAATGAAACTAGCAAACAAGAGCGTCTCAAGGCATTGACCCTTACTTACAAAGGCTGGATGTTAGCGTTTCCTAACACTTATGGAGTAGTGGCATCATGAATTCTTATGCTTCCTTTGTTAAGACAATATCTAGCTATGTGTCCTAACTTGCCTCAATACATGCATAATCCATTAATGCACCACCTTTGTTTTCTTGAGCTATCAATGGCTTGAATTGCATTATATCAATTTGCATAGGCTTTGCCTCATATACTTGGTCTTCTTGGCCGATTGGGTCTTCAAAAGTCTTTGTCCTTGTTGAATTCAAGGTGGCTCCTCGATGCCTTTCTTATCTTCTCTCAAAGAGGTGGTTGTCACATTCAATTGCTTGAGATATAGATTCACTAACTATATGCACAATTTGGCATAATGAGCAAAAGATCTTTAACATAACAAGTGGTTGTCACATTCAATTGCTTGAGAGATAAATTCATAAGTGTATGCACACTTTGGCATAGTGAGCAAAAGATCTTTAACATTATCTTTCAATCCCCAAAAACATTGACTAATAAAATAATTCTCATGTATATATTGAGGCAGGTCTTGATCTTTGGCGTAGATTTTTAATCTTTGTTTTAGATACTCTTACTCTATCTACTTCTCCAAATGTGGTTGAGAACTCTTGTAATACGAAGGCCTCCAAGTTATATAGCAATGGGGATTTCTTCTCAAGCAAGGGGGCAAACCAAGAGAAAGTTGTACCTGAGAAAAGAGTTCCTACAAGGTCGACTTGAGAAGCATCACTTGGATCATGATTTGGTTGCATACATATAAACAATCATAACTACTCATGGAAATCTCTGAATTTTGACCTTATGCCATCAAATTTCTCTAGAAGGTCGATCCTTGTGAGCATTCTCTTGTAATTGAGTTATCTCAAAACCAAGTTCTAGTTCAATTTATTTTTCAAGTTCTTCTCTAATAAATTGTGTGAGCAATCTCCTCGCACTTGAAGAGCACTTGTTATGCCCATAACGTTTGGCAAGTCTAAAGGGCTTGTAGCCCATGACCCCTATTTATATTATAGCCTAGGGAGGTTAAGGGAACACATGTCACTACAAGAGGATGCCACATGCATGACATGCATGTCGACACATGGCATGACATGCATACTAGCACATTGCATGATGACATCAATGATGACATAAGAAACGGTGTAAATATCTTCTAGAATGTTTTAGAATCTTCTACGATCTTCATGGAACCAAGGGCTATCCCAACTTGTGTACGAACTAAGGGTTGTCCTTGCTTGAGCATCTATTACAACTCTACATACCCTTAGTCTAAAGACAAGGCTTAGGAGCTATGAGACATTACTTCTAGATATTCTAATAGAGAAAGGACTTGGACAATGATGGGGTACCCTCTTTCAAAAATGTATCATTTCCTTGGATGATTCAAAGGAGATATACCACTATGGAGCTATCTTGGAGAGGATATTGAACATTAGCTTAATACAAAAAAAGAGAGGTATTTTTCTTAAGAACGCCAAAGGCTTAACATGATCATCCCCAAGCTTCGACCACTCATAAAAGAGCATTGTTTAATGATTTGAACAAAGTGGTGTCCCATCTACGATTAAAGAAGCTAATAAAGAACTTAAATATGCCTAATGCTCTACCCTCATAAGGTGCCATCAATAACCCATGGCACTCAAAAGTTACAAGGCCCCCATTATGAAAAAAGGCCATGTGTAAGATTAAGTCCTAACTTTAGTATTAAATGAGATTTATGTAACCAGTGTAAAAATGTGACCTATGTGAATCTAGCCTATAGTTTAGACATAGCTATTAAATTGGTAGCAACCAGAGGCATGGTACATGGAGTCATGTATAGTGTGGGAGCTATTAGAAACCCCTATTTTGGATCTTGGCGGAACATTGATGCTGAGCTATGTTTTGGGAACAATGATTCCAATTCAATAATAAAGGAACACTCCTTTATCGACTAACCCTTGTTTTGGATCTTAAGGGCACATTGACACCTCCTGGTGTTTGGCAACAATGCTTCCAACTGGAAAATAAAGAAACACTCCATCAATTAACGAAGGTTAATAATGTGGTATGTAAGTCAAACTAACCTACCACATTCACGAGTGAATCTAGTCATTAATAACATTCACAAAAAATATTTCTAGGAACCAATGGAAAAGACCCCTAGCATCTAGAGTCTACAAAAGGCCACTCAAAACCACAATCATCCATTCAACCAATTAGAGTCATTCAGTAAGCTTTAAGCTCTCCACATAGGATGTATGCAGATTGCCATTTAACCTTCATCATGAAAGTGTGTAGATGGACCTAGCCATCATTGTATCACTTTGTTTGCAAATGAAGAAATACAAGCACTTCTTTAATTTGATGTATACTCTTTGTTCTTTGCTCAAATTTTGTTGATTATCCCATGTAATTTAACTTGGCATCCAATCCCAAGGGGCTCTATTTATTGAACATTACAAAAGAGATTAGAGCTTCAACAACAAAAAAGAAACAATGCTTACATTTGAGTTTGACAAATCAAGAAGCGCTCCTATTCTATTGGTAATTCAAACTTTTAGAGTTTGTCCACCAACCTTTGACATAGGTTAGTTACATGGTACAAACTACACTAAAAAAAAATGTCGAAATTACTAATATCCTTAATTCTTATGAGCTTCAAGAGATGGTACTGAGAACTAAGCCAAACCATAACCTAACCTTGACCCATCAAATCCAAAAGAAACAATGGATATTTTGCATTCTCTACCAATGCTAGATGCAAAGGTGATTCCTCCACAAGTAATAGTGATAAGGAGTTTCAAGCGTGCTTCTATTGAAAGAAAGCAATTGAAAGAAATGGTATCCTAGAGAGTAAAGGAAAAGAGATACACAATATGACTGAAACAAAACTAGAATTATCTAAGGCCACTGTTGAGAGAATGCTCATCTCAAGAGGAAACCACTAACTCATGGGTGTGGGTATTGGTGTTGCCTCACATGATATGCTTAGTAAGAAAGCTTTATATAGTTCTATGTTGCCTCTACAAGAACCCATCATTAGCAATTGCTTAATATAAAAGGCAAATGATCTTATTACTATTAGTACAAAATTTTACTTAGCAATGGTGTGAGCACAAAGTGATTCTGAAGCAAGGTGAGGTAAACGCTCAAGGGATGGATACTAATACTAATTAGTATGAGTTCAATAATCATGGGGTTTCTCAATTGCCATTGGTTGTTACTTCTGACTTCTGTTAGTTATTTTGTGACTTTTGTATGCTTTGAACTTAGGGTTGCAACCTATGTTTTGGTCATTTGCAGTTTTACACCTGCCCCCTGCTGGACCAACATCGACTGATCTCGAAACATGGTAGAACAAAATCAAATATGAAAGCCGTGCACAACTGATGCTTAAGGTGATATAGCTATAAATTGAATTTTCAAAAAAGGGCATCAAAAACTTCCATTTATTGCCAGTACAAGCCTACCTACACACAGGAGTGAAGCTGTACCTAGCTCTGACCCAAGTATGGTGAATCCACAGTCATAAATATGTCCAAGTACTCCATGACCTGAGAGAGACATACCAAAAATGACTGACCTTTTTGATATTGCCCAAGCTTGTTCTATGATCCATAACAGATTATCACCCATAAAAAGTAGAAATGCTTGATAACTAGTTGGCCATAAAGAATGTAGCATTTGATGACAAGTGGAGAACCAAGTTGATTATTATAATCAATGGTCCTTTGGTGAAAAATCTCCTCTCTGCAATATCTTATACTGGATCATCCTCTCGTGTTGAAGCTCTCTCTCTAGTCTTCGCCTCCTTAATCCCTCTTCATCAAGCTTTTGAATAGGGAACCACTCAGGGAACTTCCAACTCGACTGAGACTTCAACTCAGCTTCACTTTTGCTGGGTAGCAGAGTTTCTAATTGTTCGACAGCAGATTCTTCATGATGTGAAGCAAGAAAGCGCTGTAATCTGTATTCCTCTAGCTGTATTGCCCCAATTTGCAGCCCTGATCCAATGGATGCTAACAAGATTGCCACAGGCAGTGCTCTAGCAGGTCCTCCTGTAGCCAATTTCAACAGTAAGCTAACTGAAATTCAACTTTGGTGGAACCAATTGACAAGGATGTGTTTGAATCTGATTAAAACATACCATGCAATCGGCCAAGTAAGGCCCCGCTTGCAAACCCGCCTAGAAGGCAATTCACCCAATCATCAGGATCAGCAGCTCTGAGTTCACGCACCAATTCCTGTGCACCTTTTAAGTCCAGATTCAACCACTACAAATTAATTCACAATTTTAATTTACCAACCTTAGCTTACAGCACTGCCTACAATTGGAAAGGAAGCACAGAGAATGTCAAACCAGACTTTGTATTGCTCAATACATGTATATAAAGGGCCATGACAACCTAGAAGTTGGAAAGGCAGCACAGAGCATCTCAAATCTGATCTTCAAAGACTTGCTTTAAGTAGTCCATACAGAAGGCTGTGTACATGTGTGCATGTATTAAAAGTTAGAAGTTCAGGGGAGCATCAGTTGCTTTTTATGAGCTTAAACCCCATGTTGCCAAGGTTTTCTAACTATACTGAGAATGTCCAATGAGCTCGATAAACAGGCAGTCAAGGAGCATGAGTGGTATATAATAAGCTTGCCAAGATGCTGTTGCCAGCCGCAACAAGAAAATCAGATGCGGCTAAAGTTGACAGCAGTCCCAAATGGAAATCTAAATTGTCATTTCATAACACTTATTAACTTGAGGCTTATAGTATATGTTCCTGCTGTAGGAAGAATCAATTTCGCAGACATGGCTTTTACAACAGCTCGTTTATCTGACATGGCAAGAATACACATAACAAAGTTGAATCATACCACAAAAACAACATGTTGCTATAGCACAGCTTGTTCCAGTTGATGCAAGTAGTCGAAAAGGACTTTGCCTTCGAACAATCCCAATCGCCACTCCACTAAATGCTCCAACTGCAGCTGAATCATGTCAACAAGAATATGAACAAAGCAGATTATCTAGGTCCAGACCTTGCACATAGTTCAAAAATTAAATAGGTATGAAACAGTAAAAATGTTAAAACTTGGATTCTAGGTTACACATCTTAGATTCTTACTAGGTGTGTAGGGACTGGCTAAACTTAGATGCACAGAACTGGGCCACTAAACAGGTGAGACAATAATGCTAAAAAAACAATCCCTCCATGTTTTGACATTCAGCAGTCCAAGGGCAAATTGTTTTGTATCAGTAGTTTAATCACATGCATTTGACACACTGCAAGTATGAGTGAGTGTATACTTCAAGTGTATCAATGGTAGAAGGGGGCGTATACAATAATATTGTGACAAGAACGCTGAAAGACTCTTTGAAATATTTTCGTTTTGTTAATACTAGTTTGGTTTATGTTGGTGCATTCACCATTGCTGAAGCAAATGGTAAGCAACTGCACCTCTTCCATATTATTTGAAAGGAAAGACTCTAGAGGGCTCAATGATTCAAAGTAAAGGATAGCTCCCCTTTCCAACATATACACCTAGGATGATATCAATCTATCAGCATGATCTTTCATAATGCACCTAAATTCTGTTCACAAGGTCAGACAAAGAGACACCTAAAAGTGCGCACATTTTGCATATGATTTGAAAGGTGGTAGGAGACTCGAGAGCTTAAACGAAAGAGGAAGCTCCCCTTTGTTTTATATAGGCCAAGAATGATATCAACCTATTAGCTTGACCTTTCAAAATAATGGACCTAAACTCTACGATGCCAGAAGGGCTGGATGTTAGCAATCATGTTTGTCATGCACTATCCTCCTCTACTACCTATGAATCTTGATCTGAGTCAGACGAGGACATTAGGAGCTCTGACATGTTTGTCATGTGCTTTGATAGAGGAGGCAGCTCTATTCAGAGCATGCATTTCTTTTCTCAGTCAGGTTAGTGTGCATTTCTTGGTTTCACCAAGCACCACCCCTGCAAACTACAATTTGCCTTGTCTGCCTCTATCAACATTTTCTCCTTGCCATGTTAGTATTTTCGGCATCTTCTGGTGCTGGTCGGCCAGATTTAGCTGGCCAACTGCCACATTTATTGGCTCAGCTGGCTGGTCGGCCAATCTAGGGGCAGTTCAGCTATTTATGGCTGGTAGGTACTTTGGTCATATTATTTTTCTTTCTCTTTTGCAGGTGCACACTTCAAGTTTGGTGTTCTTTTCCATCTCTAGCAGGAACTGCTGGCTGCATTCTCCATCACTGTCTCCGGTGTGGTCTGTCAAGAAATGACTAAGCAACCAGAGAGAGTTGGGTTTGCAAGGAGAAACACAGAGTGTACAGCAAACATTGAGAAGAGAAGAGAAGAGAAACTCAGATGAACAAGATGAAATAATGAAGTGAATCTGATACAAGAGTACCGTAGCACGAAGGATGCCTTGGAGCAAGGAGATTGCCGAAGAAGCCTCTAAATCTACAAACGCAAGGATGAAGAGGTGTCGCTTGGAGTAGGAAAACTATCAAAGAAGCCTCTAAATCTGCAAACGCAAGGATGAAGAGTGGCTGATGAAGGTGATCTCCTCGACAGCCCAAACGCATAGGCTGGTTGCTGCCAAGGATTGGTGCACAGTCGCCAAATGATGGAGGAGGGCCAGAAGCTGCAAACACAAGGATGAAGAGCCTCTAATGATGGAAAAGCCAACTGTGATGTGAGCCAGATGGTGGAGCAACCACCAGATACTACAAACACAAACTCCAACAGCTAAGAAAGATGATGCCTAATGATGGGGGAAGGCGCCACATGGAGAAGGAGCACCAGCTGGGGAGGAAGCCACTGCCACCTGAACCAATCCATGGGCGATGGAGGCTAGCACTTGGCAATAGTAGGTGGAGATGGTGGAAGGAGAGGAGAGAGAAGAAGGTTTGATGAACAGACGTGAATGTGGTAGTCAAGAATGAATGGAAGGTGCTGTATATATAGGCACGAATAGTTTGGAGTCTTGCCATTGAAGTCTTTCATGCGGAAGACCCTAGAAAGCTTTTTTGGGGTTGGAAACTAAAACCAAAAGTGGGAATGAAGAAGGGAAACTACATGGAATGATGTGGTTTCTCAACACCCCCTCTCATGCCCAAAAAGAAGAACAAAAGAGGAATGAGGTGAAGAGAAGAAGACCCACTTGGTAATCCAAGGACACCACCTGAAAGGAGACATGTGAAGATAGTCAACAGACTAGATAATTAGTAGAACCTGAAACACAACCTCGGGTGAGAAGCCACTAATGTCGTTACACCATGCTAAAAGGAATATGAAGGTCTAGTCACAAAGCTGCTGCTGAAAATCCTAATCAAAGATAGATCCTCTAGATGTTGGGTGTCACTAGAGGTAAAACTGCCCGAAAGAGAACCAAACCTTGGAAGTAAAAGATGGTGAGTGAAGAACTTTGAGAGGAGTAGGATCCCCCTTTGAAATTAGAGGAGTAGGAGTCCCCTTTGAAACTGAAGAGAAAGGAGATACCCCCGTTAAGAGTGAAGGAAGATGACCCCCTCTGGATCCGCCTCTAAGAGAGATAGAGACACCAACTCATGGATCACAGACTTCGAAGTGTCGGATGATGAAGTACTGCCGGGTGTGTTAAAGAAGGTATCTGGGGTTCGGAAGGAGTAGAAGCCGAAGAGCACCTAATGGTGTCTTCTGAAACCTGAGTAGAAGAGGGTGGGGAAAAAGAAGATTCAAGGTGACTCAGGGTGAGCCAAGGGTGGGGAACAGTCAGGAGCTCGCAAAGGAGTGGACTTGGGAGGAGATGTAGGCCATGGGAGCCACTCAACCCAAAAATGGGTGGGGGAAACCACCACGCAACGTGGTGGCCTCTGTCAGAAATGGAGCAGCGGTGGAAGCATAAACATGTGCTGAAATAAACTGCTGAAACACAAGACAAAAAGAGAAAAGAAAAAACACGATACAGATGAGAACTCAGATGTATGCACGGAAAATGGAATCCATATATCTGAACACGAGACAGTCGCATACAACAGTGAGTCACTGGCTGCGTGGGCACTGGCACTGGCTCCTCTCTCCACAGAGTCTGCAGATGGTGAAGATGAAGTGACTGACTGAGGAGGAGCCACTGAGTATAAATAGGCTGAAAAAGTGGGGAGCAATAATCCTGGTCGGACAGCATTAATGCTGGCCGACTGGTGCATAAAATGCTCCATTGGCATAAAATGCCACACCAGAAAATACCTAAAATACCTAACAAAAATGCCCAGCCCAGATCAAGCTCAGACTCACACATGAGCTGACAAATACTCTGCTAACACCCTCTCTCAGATCATGGGTGATCTGATACAATACAGTAGTACAATGAAAAGGGATCAGAAACTATACAACACAGAACCACCAAGTAGAACCATGGATACCCAAGCAGTGGGTGATCAAGCCACCACCAAGGTGCCTCGGAGAGAACCTGATGTCGATGTCGATCGTACCAAACACCTGAAAATAGAGAAGATCATAGCATGTCTCTGTGTCCATCATCAATATCTTGCAGTAGCATACAAGACCAGCCTGTCAAAAATGCCTCTGAACATAGGTGACCATGGATTCCCCGCCTTTGGCCAGACCGCCAAAGTGTCCCCTCATGTGAGCGCCAAACGAAAGCCTCCCGCTCTCTGTCCGATAACCAGCTCAGCATGAACCTGGATGTCAATCCCAGCTCCAGGATGTGATTCCGCCAGACTGAAGTCGATGCGTCAGGGACGTCCCTCTCTGGAACCTGTGCACCTGTATAAAAATATAGATGAGGCACGGCTGCCCCATCTAAACACCCGCTCACACTCTCCCTCTGGCACAAGAGAGTCGTGAGGGATGACCTCATCACCACCACTAGAAAGCAGCCGAGGAAGGGGCCACCAAGCCCTTCCTGCGATCCAAAGAAGAGGATCCCTTCCGCGCCTTGGACTTCACCTTGGTCGGAGGATCGGAGGCGGAGTCTGATGAAGGAGAGGACTCATCGGTAGAGTCAGCATCCCGCTTCGTCTTCTGCTCCTTCTTCCTGGAAGCCGCTAACTTCTTGCAGTCCTTCCGCAAATGTCCCTTCTTGCCACAGTGGTAACACTGGGCCTTCGACTTCTTCTTCCCGTCACCCCTCTCTGAAGCTACATAAGCCTCACCTCCATAATGTGCCGGAAGCCGCCCCTGTAATCTCAAGGATGCCTCATGCTCAAGAAGCATCGAGGTCATATGTGTAAAACTGACAGGAGTCGATGATGTCTGCGCCCGCAAAGCATTGGCCACTCCATCAAACTCCGGGGGGAGCTTGTAGAGGACCGTTCCGACGAGATGCACCTCGGGAAGAGCAGATTGCATGTGCCGAAGCTGGTCCTGTACCTGCGTAACACGAAGAAGAAAAGACTGAATAGTATCTTTCGGCTCAAACTTCATCTGCTGGAGCTGGCCATAAAGTGTGACGGCCCGCATGGTGGAAGGTGCCTCGTACATCTGCTGCAACTTCTGCCATACTTCAGGAGGAGGAAAAGGACGGAGAGGTCGAGCAATAGCTCCACAGACGATGTACCATAACCGCTTCTGCACAAACCAAGCTTTCATGACAGCACTCCATGTGAGATAATCAGGTCCATGTAACTTATCATCAGTGGAAGTGCACGGAGGAGCCATATGGAGAGGATAAGAAGAGAAGTAGAGAAGAGATGCAATTTAGAGAGGAAACACAGCCAAAACACAAGCATAGACTACAGAAAAAGAGAGTTCACATGCAAGAGAACCCAAAATCTGATCAATAGAAGACAAAACCTGCTGCAGAAAGTCAAAAAATCAGTCAAAAAACTGCCAAAAACAGAGAAAACGGCCTGAAATAACAGTCATCCAGCCACGAGAGATGCTGAATCAGCAAAACGCAGGCTGTAAACTGGAGAAAAACAGGTAGAAAACTGTCGCCAGCAGCTGCAGATGAAAAACGCAGGCAGCAGAAGGTGCGGAGGCAGCAGGCGATGGCAAAACTGCAAAAAACGCAGGCTGAAAACAGCCCCAAAACAGGTCGCCTGGCTGCGACAGTAGTCGTCTGATCAGCAGGGGTACAAAACAGTCCTGAAATCAGCAAGAAAACACAGCAGAAACAAAATCCTGAAAACTGATACCATGTCAGAAGTGGAGCAGCGGTGGAAGCATAAACATGTGCTGAAATAAACTGCTGAAACACAAGACAAAAAGAGAAAAGAAAAAACACGATACAGATGAGAACTCAGATGTATGCACGGAAAATGGAATCCATATATCTGAACACGAGACAGTCGCATACAACAGTGAGTCACTGGCTGCGTGGGCACTGGCACTGGCTCCTCTCTCCACAGAGTCTGCAGATGGTGAAGATGAAGTGACTGACTGAGGAGGAGCCACTGAGTATAAATAGGCTGAAAAAGTGGGGAGCAATAATGCTGGTCGGACAGCATTAATGCTGGCCGACTGGTGCATAAAATGCTCCATTGGCATAAAATGCCACACCAGAAAATACCTAAAATACCTAACAAAAATGCCCAGCCCAGATCAAGCTCAGACTCACACATGAGCTGACAAATACTCTGCTAACACCCTCTCTCAGATCATGGATGATCTGATACAATACAGTAGTACAATGAAAAGGGATCAGAAACTATACAACACAGAACCACCAAGTAGAACCATGGATACCCAAGCAGTGGGTGATCAAGCCACCACCAAGGTGCCTTGGAGAGAACCTGATGTCGATGTCGATCGTACCAAACACCTGAAAATAGAGAAGATCATAGCATGTCTCTGTGTCCATCATCAATATCTTGCAGTAGCATACAAGACCAGCCTGTCAAAAATGCCTCTGAACATAGGTGACCATGGATTCCCCGCCTTTGGCCAGACCGCCAAAGTGTCCCCTCATGTGAGCGCCAAACGAAAGCCTCCCGCTCTCTGTCCGATAACCAGCTCAGCATGAACCTGGATGTCAATCCCAGCTCCAGGATGTGATTCCGCCAGACTGAAGTCGATGCGTCAGGGACGTCCCTCTCTGGAACCTGTGCACCTGTATAAAAATATAGATGAGGCGCGGCTGCCCCATCTAAACACCCGCTCACACTCTCCCTCTGGCACAAGAGAGTCGTGAGGGATGACCTCATCACCACCACTAGAAAGCAGCCGAGGAAGGGGCCACCAAGCCCTTCCCGCGATCCAAAGAAGAGGATCCCTTCCGCGCCTTGGACTTCACCTTGGTCGGAGAATCGGAGGCGGAGTCTGATGAAGGAGAGGACTCATCGGTAGAGTCAGCATCCCGCTTCGTCTTCTGCTCCTTCTTCCTGGAAGCCGCTAACTTCTTGCAGTCCTTCCGCAAATGTCCCTTCTTGCCACAGTGGTAACACTGGGCCTTCGACTTCTTCTTCCCGTCACCCCTCTCTGAAGCTACATAAGCCTCACCTCCATAATGTGCCGGAAGCCGCCCCTGTAATCTCAAGGATGCCTCATGCTCAAGAAGCATCGAGGTCATATGTGTAAAACTGACAGGAGTCGATGATGTCTGCGCCCCCAAAGCATTGGCCACTCCATCAAACTCCGGGGGGAGCTTGTAGAGGACCGTTCCGACGAGATGCACCTCGGGAAGAGCAGATTGCATGTGCCGAAGCTGGTCCTGTACCTGCGTAACACGAAGAAGAAAAGACTGAATAGTATCTTTCGGCTCAAACTTCATCTGCTGGAGCTGGCCATAAAATGTGACGGCCCGCATGGTGGAAGGTGCCTCGTACATCTGCTGCAACTTCTGCCATACTTCAGGAGGAGGAAAAGGACGGAGAGGTCGAGCAATAGCTCCACAGACGATGTACCATAGCCGCTTCTGCACAAACCAAGCTTTCATGACAGCACTCCATGTGAGATAATCAGGTCCATGTAACTTATCATCAGTGGAAGTGCACGGAGGAGCCATATGGAGAGGATAAGAAGAGAAGTAGAGAAGAGATGGAATTTAGAGAGGAAACACAGCCAAAACACAAGCATAGACTACAGAAAAAGAGAGTTCACATGCAAGAGAACCCAAAATCTGATCAATAGAAGACAAAACCTGCTGCAGAAAGTCAAAAAATCAGTCAAAAAACTGCCAAAAACAGAGAAAACGGCCTGAAATAACAGTCATCCAGCCACGAGAGATGCTGAATCAGCAAAACGCAGGCTGTAAACTGGAGAAAAACAGGTAGAAAACTGTCGCCAGCAGCTGCAGATGAAAAACGCAGGCAGCAGAGGGTGCGTAGGCAGCAGAGGGTGCGGAGGCAGCAGGCGATGGCAAAACTGCAAAAAACGCAGGCTGAAAACAGCCCCAAAACAGGTCGCCTGGCTGTGACAGCAGTCGTCTGATCAGCAGGGGTACAAAACAGTCCTGAAATCAGCAAGAAAACACAGCAGAAACAAAATCCTGAAAACTGATACCATGTCAGAAGTGGAGCAGCGGTGGAAGCATAAACATGTGCTGAAATAAACTGCTGAAACACAAGACAAAAAGAGAAAAGAAAAAACACGATACAGATGAGAACTCGGATGTATGCACGGAAAATGGAATCCATATATCTGAACACGAGACAGTCGCATACAACAGTGAGTCACTGGCTGCGTGGGCACTGGCACTGGCTCCTCTCTCCACAAAGTCTGCAGATGGTGAAGATGAAGTGACTGACTGAGGAGGAGCCACTGAGTATAAATAGGCTGAAAAAGTGGGGAGCAATAATGCTGGTCGGACAGCATTAATGCTGGCCGACTGGTGCATAAAATGCTCCACTGGCATAAAATGCCACACCAGAAAATACCTAAAATACCTAACAAAAATGCCCAGCCCAGATCAAGCTCAGACTCACACATGAGCTGACAAATACTCTGCTAACACCCTCTAGGAGGACTTATCGCCTCGTGAGGTCTTAAAGCCTCTATTTACTTGTGAGGACTTAGTGCGCCTCGAATGGTCTTATTGCCTTGAGCACAATAAGCTGAGAGCTGATGCAAAACAATCTGTGTGGCCCAAAAAGGAGAGGTAGCACAAGGAGTGCCTGGTGGAAGACGCACATACTCTAGTGGGGTAGGAAGCAAAGGTCAATGTTAACAATCTTCAGGGATGTGAACATTCTTGCTGCAGTAGGAGCATCGACGAGATGGGCAATCTATTGGTGGAGACACCATGATATCGGAGTGGCAACCTAGGAGAAAGGAAAGGGTGGAAGGGAGAAGAAGGATATCTCCTAGTGACGCAGCAGAAGTAGAGTAATAATCAAATGTTGATGCCAATCTTGCAACCTGTCTTTGCCTTCACTAATATAGAGGATCTTCACAACTCACTGAGTGCCCTTGGCTCTAATACCATATCAAGAAATGACTTGAGTAACCAGAGAGACAGACGGGTTTGTAAGGAGAAACACAGAGTATGTACGACAAACATTAAGAAGAGAACAAGATGTCAGGTATGAAAGGTACGATACGGTACGGTATGATAAAATACGGTACTAATTGGTACCTTATGATTTTATAAGGTACAATACAATGTTGGTACGAAAAAAACAAAAACAAAAACAAAAACTTGGTTATTTTGGAAATAGATAATTAAACACATGTTTAGAGCTAAAATAGCAATGTCACTTGAGTTACTAGGATGAATACATGAGGGTAACAAGGCAAAACCTCAAGCACAACACGCGCAATGTGCTACTAAAAGACAAATGGGAATGTTTATGTAATACATCATAGAACAAAGTAAAGTGTAGGATAGATGGACAAAGAGGCTCTTCCTTCTTTTATGTGTGGTATTTGTGAGAGAGAGAGAGAGAGAGGGGGGGAGGGGGGGATGCTCTTGGAATTGCATACTCATCTTGGAAGTTGGAAGAGAGAGGAAGTGAGAGAGACTTGAAATTATGATAGCAAACATAAGGCCTAGGAGTTGAAAGATATTGTGTGGTCTAATCTTCATAGGCCAAAAATAGCCTATTGTTTGGTACGAAATGGTACTGATACATACCATACGATCCGGTACGAACCATACGGAACAAACTAGTCCGTACATAGTATAAATGCAACTATGGAAGAGAAGAGGAGAAACTCAGATGAACAAGATAAAATAATGAAGTGAATCTAATACAAGGGTGTCGTAGCACGAAGGATGCCCTGGAGCAAGGAGACTACCGAAGAAGCCTCTGAATTTGTAAATACAGGGATGAAAAGGTGTTGCTTGGAGCAAGAAGACTATCGAAGAAGCCTCTGAATCTACAAACGCAAGGATGAAGAGTGATTGATGAAGGTAACCTCCCAGACAGTCAAAACACAAAGGTTGGATACTACCAAGGGTTGGTGCATTGTCGCCAAATAATGAAGGGGGGCCGAAAGCTGCAAACACAAGGATGAAGAGCCTCTAATGATCGAAACGCCAGATGTGATGTGGTGCCAAATGGGGGAGCATGCCCTGTCTAATCTGCATTTAATGCAATTGCCTACGGCTTGGAACCATAAAATATGGTATTGCATGCATTAATTGCTACCAGCTGCTATCCCTAATGCCATAAATGTTGTCGCCTGATTCTTGAGGGATCCTAGCAATTGTTGCTTGCAACGATTGGCCTCTAGCAACCCCAAAAACTGATCAGCAGCAACCTCTTCTCTCTCACAACCAATCAATGAACTCAATGAGACTCTCCAAGCCTAACTAATTTTAGCCCCTCTCGCCTTGTCCAAAATTTAATGTGCCCATCCACAATTTAATTGGCTAGGCCATTTGCAACTTCGAGTGGTCCTCCCCAGTCGTAAATTGACCCTTGGACGAGCACAAATTAATTAATTAGTGCCTAGTCCCTAGTGTCACCACTAACACTTACTAGCCAATTAACTATCCCATGGTCAAAGCCCTACTCGCATAACTCATCACAACTTTTACCTTAGTTGACACTACTGCTTCCTCCGAGTCCCTGGCCTGTTACCATGAAATAACTACCATGTGCATCACAAAATTGCACATTTGATTAATTGAAGTAATCAAATCTTACTAACAAAAGCTTAACATAAGAATGTCATGTCCCAATGAAACCCTAGGCATCCATCTCAGAGATGTGGCATCCAACTCCATGAAGGCTTTCACAATAGGTATAGGAGGGGAGGGAAAGAAGGAGAAATCAAAGGCCCAACACAAGAAAGAGAAATAGGAGAGTTTTTTAGGCTTTGATACCGTTTCAAAGAAGCCTAGATGTCCACACTATGGGAAGGCAACACATCCCAAAGAGATGTCGAAGAAAATACCCTCACCTTTGTCTGGGAATGAAGGATGGAGCTAAATTATCAGAGCCTTCTTCTACCTCTACACCAACTATTATCCATGAGTAAGTGTTCCTTCATATTTGTTTATTGGAGGAGTCTTCTTCAATGGATGCTTTGTCTTCTGAGAGACCTTGGCTTATTGACAACAATGCTTTGAGTCATATGACTCTACAAGATCTGCTATTGGGTATTGTCACTATTGGTGACATTTGTTCAATGCCTATTAGTGGTGTTGGCACTTTGTCAACACCACTAATAGGCACTATTGGGTATTGTCACTATTGGTGACATTTGTTCAATGCCTATTAGTGGTGTTGGCACTTTGTCATTATTGCCAGCCCATTCATCAAGCTCCATTTCAGAAGTTCTACATGTTCCAAACTTGGACTTTCCACTCCTCTCTATTCATGGCCTTACACAACTCGGTACTCGGATTGTCTTCACCAAAACAGGCCGTCTTTATTAAGGATTCTTCTTCAAGAGTTGTTTCAACAATAGATTGATAGAAGAGAGCTTACATCATCTCATCCCCCACCCACTCTTTCACCGACGGTTCTCTTGTACCCCTCTCTCCTTTCAAAGGAGGGTAATATTGATGATACAATTGTGGATTCCTCGGCCCCTAATGTCTTAGACAAGATTCCTAGAATCATGAGGAGTTTCTTCATTAGTGGTCCGCATCAATGGACTTCATTAGCATTGGCACTCTTCCTGTCACACTCAAATCTGCATCTTTCTTGGCCTTCAACCATATCCATGATCTGAGGGGCAATTAGCAATCATGTTTATTATGCACTGTCATCTCCTACCTATAAGCCTACATTTGAGTCAAACGAGGACGTTAGGAGCTCTAACATGTTTGTTCTATGCTTTGGTGGAGAAGACAACTCTTTCTTAGTCAGGTTAATGTGCATTTTTTGGTTTTGCTAGGCACCAATCAGCTTGTGTAGTCTTTGCAAACTATGATTTGCCATGTTTGCCCCTGTTGGCATTTTCTCGCTACCATGTCACCATTTTCGGTATTTTTTATTATTGATAAGTGAAATTTAGCTGATTGTCTACCATATTTAGTGGCTCGCCTAGCTAGTTCACAAATTTAGGGGCATTTCAACTATCGTAGTTGGTGGGCACTTTAGTCGCATTATTCTTCTTACTCTTTTACAAGTGCACACTTCAAGTTTCGTGTTCTTCTCTCTGTCTCTAGTAGGGGCTGCTAGCTACATTCTCCCTCACTATCTTCAGTGCTATCATCATTTTCCAGCCTAATCCGATGTCCTTACTACAATCGGCTCTAACTGAAACACATCAAGGTAAAGTATAATATTGAGAACGATCTACCAAGTCACACTCCTACATCCATTTGCATCCATAGGTAAAACAATCTTGAAATTTCACCAAGTAGCGCCTGGTGAAATCACTCTTTCTTCTCAAATAGAGTGGTAGATGACCTAATTCAACACAATGTAAAACAAGCAATAAATTCATACATCTGAAATTACACACTTTACCAATTTAATTTTGAATGGTTGACACCCAATTGACCCCAACAATTGGTGCCCTTTGGGATATTTCTTAAGTTGTATTGCTCTAAGATGAAGTGCACTAAGACATGGGCTGACTTCTTTTAATCTTCAATACAATGGGCTATTATAGATGGCCAGTAACACTAAGAATCAATTTGTCCCTTGATTGGACTACAATTTGGGCACAAATTGGTCTTCAAGCTCTTGCATGCCGCCACAAAAAGAAAGGATGGAGCTACTCTTCGAATCAACAACAATTTCTTCCGTCACAACTGCTAATCTGCTGCCCAGATCTTCAATTAATGCACACGGATCTAAAGGTGGCTGAGTAAACCGTAATTTATATTGTAAATAAGGGTTTGGCAATAGTAGACCACTACTGTCCTTCACTAAGGGTTGAAAATTGTTGAGAACTATTAAGGGAATGTCTAGAAATGAGAGAGAAGGTTGAGAAACTTGCTTGAGAGGTGAGAGAATAAGTTGGGAAAAGAGAATTCTGAAATTCAACACTCAAACAGTAACAAACAACAGAATCCCCAAATTTGCCTCTTGATTTGAAGCACATGTAGGCATAAATTGAGTCTTCTACACTTGCATGCAAGTCCAAGTCGTAGACGAGCAATCATTCTCATATCTACTATGATTTCTCAAATTTTCAATAAATCCCCTTGTTGCATAGTTAAGATTTGATGGCACGTTTCTCAATCGCCACTAACAAATCCTTACTCTGCAAAAATTCAAAGCTATACCAGAAATTAGAGCTAAGAAATATCAAATTTACTGAGGGAGAATAGATTATCAACAACTTAGAGAATTTTCCCTAACTTTCTCGCAACAAAAATGCTTGCACAACAATTGGCCTATTGTTGCAGCTCTAGAAAGTGCTATAGATCAAGTCTCTTTGCTGTCTCCGATGGCCCAACTACTCTACCTCAACCCACCACTTAATTCTCCACCCTAAGATCTGCCCTAGAGAGCTCAGAATGAGAGAAAACAGCCCAACATGAAGGATATACTTGCATATATCCCAAAACTAATCTAAACTTGACATTTGATAGATTTTCATTTTCACCGAGGCCTTCACATGCAAAAACGAGCTTCCTAGCCCTTTGGCCCTGCCCTCATTTTTAATAACATTAAATAGTATCTAACCTCAATTTTAAATTCTAACATTTTTAACATGAAAATGTTGAAACCTTAGTTTAGAACATAAAATAATTTAAGTCTCTAATCCCAAGATACCAAAAATCATCTCCAAGGAAAAATTTAATGCTCTTAACCAAAATTTGACACCATGCACCCATAGGCACTTGTTCTTAATAACTTCTGTCAACATCCACCAAAGCTAAGATTATCTTGTCATTGTGAGACACATTAAACTTAATCTCACATGTGCACAACACTTTTGCACAACTTAAGTATTACAATTTAAGTGTCCAAACAATGCATAACCCTAGTGTTACAACTTAAGTGTACAAAGAGAATTAAGTTAAAAATTCACATCATCATGACACCTAGACAGTTTACCTCTTACCTTACATGCCCCAAAACTTACAATAGACTCTATGTCTTTTTCCCTTTGGATCAACTAAATCTTTAAAACTTTTACATTGCTGCAAAAATGACAAACCTACTACAATTCTAGGTTGTCCAACACTAAACATTGCATCTAGATAGCAAGCCCAAATTCCGTGTGCACCAAACATGCCAAAAGCACCAAATGCATTGCCATATATGCTCATTTCATACCGAGCACCGAATGTGCTTGTGTAGGGGTTTTTGCATTCGACCAACCATTCCTAGATATATTTACCCCTACATTCCTATTTATGCACAAAAAGCATTTGTGCCATGCATACCAAAAAAAGCAATACCATGACCAGCCATAGCATGAAAAAGAGATTCTCCATCAAAGTATCCTATATATCCCATTTGGATGCATACCTTTGCTATCTAGAAAAGGTATCATTCACATTACCAAGATTCACATGGATTTGTTGTCCTTGCCCCAAGGCAGATTAACTCATTCCTAGCATTAGGTGCATTTAGTGGGATGGCAATACTACATATCAATATGGACTTTATGACAAACCGTCCTACTATTGCTGCAGGGTCAATGAAAAAAACACCTATCTTGTAAGCCTGGATTTGGGAGGCTATATTTTAGGGGCCTTAGATGGCCCTAAAGATGGTAAAGTTTGTGCCCAGACCATATTAACTGACGTCACTTTGCTAGATGGTTTTTGCATACGACTGGGAGTGCAAATTCATAGTGTCATCTCTACAACTCAAACTGGGGACTGAGACAGCGCCCCATAGTTCTGTTTGCCCTAACAAGAACGACTAAACAAGGCATAAACACTTAGAGAAAGCAATCAAATCAGAAAATTATATCAGTGAAACAGATGTGCTCGTGCTGCGATGATACCTGCGCAAAGGGTGCGATTGACTATGCGAGAAGCCCATCCCTGGCTCCCGGTGTAGTCGAGAGGTCTACCCCGTGGATTTACAAAGCGAGGCCTCCTTTTGGCGTGATCGTCTTGATCACCTTCCATTTATGCAGTAGGTCATCGAAAGATGGGAATCAAAGGATTCATTTGTCAGTGAATTTGCTCTGTCGAACGATGAAGATACACAGAATGCGTTGGGGCACTGCCCTGGGCGGCTCTTTCTTCTCCTCTTGCGCTCGTGTGCTGGTTTCTCTCTCTCCGCTCTGGTTCGATGTCTGATATAGGCGATAGAATCAGGCGTTAAGCGTGGAGGATTTTTTTTTTTAAATTCCAAAGTACTCGTTAAAGAAACCTATTTTCCTCCGAGAAAGAGATCTATCCCTTAAGAGGGGCGGGAAAAACCTAATAATAATAATAATAATAATAATAATAATAATAATAACTAGGTTGCCAAATGTAGCTAAGTAAAAGAGTATGAGGCTCCATATGCAATTCTTGTATTTTTGTTATGTTGCAGTTTTACTGACGGTGTTTAGACATGTGACATGTTTTAAAGCGAAGTACGTTTGTAGATAATTTTTAGTGTTGTTTAAATACATAGAGAATCTCGAAATGAGAATATGTATACTTATATAGCTTGAGTATCCAATCGTGTTTTTAAACATTTACTTTTTTTTGGCTATGTTAAATGAGATTTCTTCTCTTCAAAAAATAATAATTTTTACATCTTGGTGGGTGTCCGTATAGGTTGTTGTACCCTGTCACGGTTGTATTTTTCTTGTGTTGAATGGTGGCATGCTCAAAATTCCTAGCCTTGTCTATGCTATCAGCTATTGCTTCTATGTTAACCTCGAAGTTATCCTCGAACGGTTGGAATGTTTCTATGTCTTTCTTCAATTTTGTTGACGAGATTTCTTTGATATTGTTGGATTCTTTTCTTGATGTTTTTCGTTTGTCCTACATACTCCTTACCATTTTTCTTACATCTTATGTTGTAGATGAAGTACTTGCTTTTGTATCTCTACATTTACACTTCTAGATTGGCTCATGGGTCTTGGTTGTTGCGAACGGTGCCGACGATGTGGAAGTACTTAAGCTAGTGGGGCAAGACTTGCAGTGGACTGCAAGCTTGGTAGCACTAGTAGAAGTTTGGTTTCTTCTTGGTTTGCATTTGTTTACATTTTTATTCTTTTTTTTTAAATGTTTGAGAAGAAGACATGTTTGAGAACTTACCTGTTATGTAGATTATGTTGCTAAATAGATCGGAGTTAGAACTATGTTTCTGGGTGTAGACCTCTCTGCTCAGTAAATATGTGACCTTCTTGATCGTTATTGTAGGATTGTCACGACGGTGATTGTAGTGGTTATTTTTCATGTAATCTTCTAGTGTATCCTTGCCTTCTTTTTTCGTGACCTCTACCAACTGGTTGAGTGATATGTTAAATCTGTAATGCAATAGCTTAATTAGTTACGTTCCAATGCCATTTGTTCTTGTGTTTAATAGCGCTTAGGCCGTGCTTACTCATAGCGGATTGTCAATTGAGTCTTTGCACTCAAGTTTGAGTCTGTTGAGTATGTCTTTGAGGAATCCTACATGTTAAGTGCATATGAGTTAGCATTGTTGTTTCTGGTAAAAGTGAAGGTTGCAAAGTTTGTAGGAGGCTATGTACCAGTTGCGAGCTTGTCATCTAATGCAAGATGACATTTGTTGTTGAGAATTTGAGTAAATGTGGCCATTAGTTTCTGCAAGTTGTTGTACATTGCAAAGCCATTGGCATATGTTGATGGCTTTTGCCCAATGACGTTTGCCATTCTCATCTGGTTTATTGTTACGTACCTACAAATTTGTGTATTTGTAGGATGGTTCTCGATGTGGTGCTGGGTGTTCATGTGGTTTTGAATGTATAGCTGGAATATCTACATGCATAGGTCAATGTGGTCAGGTGAAGTAATATTTTTTTTCTTATACATTATAGGTATCATTTGGATTGTGTGTATCTCGTCTAGAGTCATCTTTGCCTTGATGGATGTTGTGTATCTGTAAAGGAGAAAATGAGGAAAGTAGATTAGTATGTTAATCTATTTGTTGGAGAAAAAATTTACAAAAACACGCTATTGTATTAACAAACAACATTTGAAAGAAGATTGATTCATTACTTTCTACAAGAAGCATATTAGATTGTTGTGTGATAGAATGTGTTGTGTTTTTTTTTGTATAGCTATGTCGTTTATGTACCCGAGTCATGGTACTAAGGAGAGGTATTGGAGCGAAGGCAAATGGATCTGGAAGGCCAACAATATGTAAATTTCTTCTTTTGGTTATGCAAGAGAACATTGCGTAGATAGTTCGGACACAAACACGCTTCTAATGTGTAGAAGTGCTTCTTGGTCAATTGTGGCTTCCTATGATTTGTGACCGGTGTTTGCGTATACAAGTGTTAAAGAGAACATGGATTTATGGTACCACTTGCTATTCAGTGCCTTGCATTGATGCTTGTTGCATCGTAGGGTGAGCTTGTTGGTTTGTTGACTGGATCATGACCTAGATTCTGGTATCATTTTGTTATTTGATGTGACAATACGATTGATCTTACACATTGCACTATTTGTTGCACCTATGGCGAGGTCAATGTTCTTAGTTATCATTGCAATCGTGTCGCAAATGCTATCTCGTCTATCTCGTGGAAGTTTTTATCATGTAGCTAGGTCTGCAATGTTGGCTCGCCGTTTGCATTCATCTGAACTTTGACAATCTGGATCTGTTTGACTATGTAGTATTCGTATAGAATTTACTTATTGTAGTTGCAAACATCTTCCTTATGTATGCATATGGTTGTTATTTTTTTATCGATGAAATCTAGGGCATTCTTTTCATCGATCGTGTACTGATATAAGCATTCATGTATCTCTCACTTTGTCGGACAACAATGCTTGATCACTTGTGAAATTGTAGGAATGGCAAGTCGCTAGAACTCGGATTGATGGTTGCAAATAGGCGGTAACTGTGCAAGATCACCAAATAGTATCATGAGCTTCTTGCTGAATGGACTGAGCAATGAGCCTTGGCAAACACTCACTATTTGGTGCACTATTATATCGAACGTTGTCCTTATTCACATGGATATCTCATTGATGATGATTGCATCAACTTCTCTTATTGCAATGTAGTGTTTATCCATCTCTTTGCAATTGTATTGGATATCGTTGTGCACGTACTAGTATCTTGAGCTGGTAGTGGATTGTGGTGGATAGGCTGCATAGTCTAGTTGCAATTGCTCCTCTGCTTGCTATCAGCAATACAGTCTTATTCATGGCAATGAGGTTGTAATTGTAGTAATGTATGAGGAATCTCTTTCCATTACTCAGTGTACCATTGACGATGTGTATGCCATTTTTTGCTTTGATGAGGTGGTTGTAAACAGCTTATTGTTCTATTGTTAGAGTACTATCAGGAATTGTTCGAAACTCCTTTGTGAGCTATAACATCTTTATTCTTATTGATATAATGCTACTTTCGGAGTCAGAAGTTGCTAGAGCTAATGTGAATGTAGTTGGGTTGTCTTTGATGAAAGGGATCTTTTCATGTTCACCAGTTGGTGGGTTCGGTCCGAGGCGAGCAAGTTTCTTTGCATGTAGTTCGTGATGTACATTTTGAGGTCTTCTTTATTGGCCATGAGACCAGAGTTGGCACTCAATGTAGTATGATTGTATTGAGTTCTCGATGCTTATTAGTTCGGTCTCTGACTTAAAGCTTGTTCCTTGCAATAATGTGTTAAAGAAGAAACCTTCAATTTGGTGGCCAGGGTGAAAATTGGTGAATCGTACCAGTCTCGTATATTGCTCCGTGGTATTGCCATAAGCATTGCGGAGAGTGGGTCTATGATCAGATGTATTGGTGGTTTTGTAATGATGTAGTTTTTGTGGTAGTGATAGAATGTTAGGTGCTCTAAGCTCGATGACTAGCTGGTATGCAAATCGGATGCCGTATGCGTACATACTGAGCATCGAAAGGTCCCCAAGAATAAAGAACTCTACTTTTTGCTCAAAAACCAAGAGAGAAATTTTGCACAACATGAAGCAAGAAGACTAATTGGGTACAATCTCCCCCCATGCCTTGTGTCAGCACTGCACAAAGCATGTATTTAATATATTATTCATCTGTAATCTAAAAAATAGCCCAAATTTACAATTAGCATGCTTTAGCTTTTGTGTTTGCTTTTGTCCAAATAAAGAATAAAGCGGTTGGGCACCCAAAGAGTCGGGTTGTGTCCAAATACAATGTCCAATAACGAATATTTAAATCGTGCGCCCATGCACATATAAAATAATAAATATATATCAAGCACTTTAATAAATACGCCAAAATAAATATTGGCGCCATGCCTAAGATGCGCGCCTATCAAAAATGATAATTTCTTCTAAATAACTTGAATACATGCTCGCCCAGTGCTTCCCAGTGCCACCACTACCTGCTCTACACATCAACTGAAGCATTCACAATTGTTTGAAAATAATAAAATTAAACCGACAAAAGTGAATACCTAGCAGTCTTCAGCTACAAAATAAATAAATAGGTTAGACCTCAGTCCTAACCTTAACTTATTACGAGTGCGCACTCTAAACTCATAAACGTCCATTAATTTAAATATGTATTTTGCAGAATTACTCGCTATGGAATCACCCACTTGCACATTAAATTAACGAGACTCCTGAAAAGGAAAGGTGTCCCCATCAACTTTTTGCACAAGGAATCCACCTCGTGTTCAAGCCCCAGCAAATAAATATAAGTTTACGGAATCTACCGTAAAAAACCTCATGGAATCCACCGTGGAATATGCCTCCTAGCATGTTGTGCCTCCGGCGATCTTATAAATACTTTCTACCTATGAATATGATGTGATGCCCCCAAGATGGGCCCTTGTGCAAATCTCGTGTCGTGTTATGTTCTGTGTCGCGTTCCGTGACGTGTTGAGGGGTCAAGATGGCAAAGTTGGGGGAAGGGTCTAGAGCTGCTCCGAGGCCTAGACAAGGTCCAAAGGGGGTCTCGCGCAGACCTCTTGAGGGCCAGATCATCACACTTGGTATCATGCCAGGAGGTATATTCCACGGTGGATTCCGTGAGGTTTTTTGCGTAGAATACTTAAGTTCAGAGGTTTTAAGCTTGCAGCTAGAGTAAGCTATGGGATGGGAATCTTGCATAAGGACAGCTTCTATTCTAGATCCACTAGCGTCAGTGACTACTAAGAAAAATGGCCTAGTAAAGTCAAGGAGTTGCAATACAGGAGCATGAGTTAAAGCATGTTTCAGTAAATCAAAGGACTTTTGCTAATTTTCGAACCAATGATACACAATACCTTTCTTTAATAATTTTGTCAAAGGTAATGCAAGCAATGAAAAATTTCTCACAAATTTTTTGTAAAAGCTAGCAAGACCTAAGAAAGAACGTAATTCATGCACATTTTTAGGTATCGGCCAATTCAAAATTGCTTCTATCTTTTTAGGATCAACTTTAATACCTTTAGATGAAACAATATGTCCTAAGTATTCAATTTGTGTTTGGAAAATTCACTCTTTTCAGGATTAGCATATAATTGATTCTCTTTCAGTAATTTGAAAACCAAAGATAAATGTTCATAATGCTCGTTCTCATTCTTATTGAAAACCAATATGTCATCAAAGAAAATAATGACACAATGTTGATGCTTCAAAAAGATCTGATTCATCATACGACTGAATGTAGCTGGTGCATTAGTTAATCCAAAAGGCATAACTAGAAATTCATAATGTCCAAATTAAGTTCTAAATGCAGTTTTGAAAATGTCAAATGTGTCCAGTCGTACTTGATGGTATCCAGATTTAAGATCTATTTTGCTAAATATTGTAGCCCCTTGTAGTTTATCCATAAGATCGTCTACCCTAGGAATGAGATATCTATTTTTTACAGTGATTTTATTTAGGGCACGATAATCAATGCACATCCTATAAGCGTTGTTTTTCTTTTTAACTAATAAGACAGGTGCACCAAATGGAGAACTACTGGGTCTAATGAGTCCTCGAGTTAACAATTCTTCAACTTGAGTTCGAATTTCTTTCTGTTCAATTTGATTATGTTGATAAGGTGCTTTACATGGTGGTTGAAAACCTGGAATTAAGTCTATTTTATGATCTTCAGGTCGTATGGGTGGTAAACCAAGTGGTAAGTCAGCAGCAAAATAGTCTTTAAATTATGAAAGAAATTGTGTGTGCCTAGGATGCATCTTATTTTTCTTAACTTCAATTTCATTCACCCAGATTAAATAGGATTTGCTACCTTTTATTAATACACGTTTAGTCTGTGTATGACTAAGAGATGGAAAATGATCAAAAGTGTGCATACCATTTAATGCGATTTGTTTCCCATAAGAATGAATCTTCATTGAATGTGTGGAATAATCCATATTGGGATTATACTGCGACGCCAAGGCATTCCTAAAATAATGTCACTAGATTGTAAAAGCACAACTAGAAAATATCTATATTCAATATAATCACCAATTTTAATTTCTAAATCATGCACTTCTTGTGTTCCATTGTATCTAGTGCTTAAGAATGCAGCCTTGATGCGATAATGAGTAGAAACAGTATGTAATTTGAATTCTTTGACCAATTTTGCAGAAATAAAGTTGTGTGTACTCCCATCATCATGTAAAATAGTATTTTCTTTACCATGCAAAAAATATTTCATCGTTAATAAAGAATGGGGATTTGGTATACCTGGTAAAGTATCTGAAGTAGTGTCGTTGTCATCATCATCTTCCGTGAAATCTGGCATTTCTTCATGGTCTTCATCTTCAGTCACTCCCAAATAGTTGATGTGAACAGTTGGCTTTTTGGATTGACAATTCACCGCTAGATATCCAGGTTGATGGCATTTGTAACAGACTATGGATTTGGCTTTAGACACATTATTGGTAATAGTGGGAAGTTTAGGAATGTTGGGATTTAACTGAAGAGATGGCTTAGGTTTGATGGTAAAGCAGGGGGTCGTGTTCAAGATATACAGAATGAAGATGGAAGGAAACGGCTTTGATTGAATCTTCGAAAATTAGAATTGAATTGTTTTGTACCGAAGTTACCATTGTTTGAAAATTGTTGTGGTCGCTTCTCTCGTCCTCGAATCTTATCTTTAGCATCATGGGCCAAGGAAATTGCATCTTCGAGAATCGTTGGCTTATTCATGTTCACTTCTGCATAGAAGTGGCCAAGTAACCCAGACATAAACTTGCGCTTATGAGTCACCTCAGGTACATCTTCGAGCATTCGTAGTTGCAATAAAGCATTCAAAAAACGCTCGACATATTGGGAAATAGGCTCGCGATCTCTTTGTTGTAGAAGATCCTACTGTTTGATTACTTTTTTGTGGAATTGGGATGGAAGAAAATTCTGCAAAAATTTCTTTTGGAAAGTCTTCCAAGTAGTAGGACAATCAATGCTTTTGCAGACAACAGTCCACCATAAGGATGCTCTGTCCACTAAATGGTTAGTGACACACTTAATTTTGTCTTTTTCAACATACTGTTCTTCATGGAAATAATCATCAAACTGGCTGATAAAAGCAAGTACAGTCTTTCCATCATGTGACCCATTGAAAGTACGAAATTTGAAATTTCTTTTACTTATCTTTGTTTCTTTCCGAATAGATTACGCTTCAAGTGTTACATCGATCGTATGTCGTATAATATCTTCAGATTGTGGTTCATCTTGATCGGGAGTAGATCGTTGCAGATTGGCCAATTGAGCTTGCAAAGTTTGATGTGCTCTTCATTCCTCTTGAAGCTGCATCATAATTAGGTCCAGTTTTTGCTCCATTGTTGGTTCTGGTAAATCACCTTCGGCCATAAAATCTTCCATATTTTGATCGGATATCCTGCAAAATTTCAAACAACCTCACACACTCGAAATCCTGTTAGCAGGATGAACGTAGCTCAAGTTTGGGATTACAATGCTTGTTTTTTTTTAAAAAAAGTGCATTTTTATGATCTTTCTTTTTCATGGTTATGAAAATTAATGTCGGCCTTCTTCCAAGAGGATACTTCGTCCGTTTAGACTGCATATAGAAATCAGTGTGTTGGGATTTTGGCTCTGCCAGAGCGCAGGTGCGAATGGGGGCTTACAGGGAGGTCGAAAACCGGTTTAGGATTAACCAGTGTGAACATCGGCTAATAAGAAAATTTGAAAGTAGTAACCTTTAAGCTTTAAGCTTTAGTAAGCTTAGTAAAGCTTAGTCTTTAATAGGAAAGAAAACGTGATCTCCCTGAAATAAACACGACAGGACGGCGCATGAACTGGTCGATGTCCACTGTAGTAAACTCATACTCCCGCTGTCGACAATGAATTTTAGAGTGAAAAAGGGAAGCTTAAGCTTTTGTTAAGCCTTAAGCTTAGTATTAATGAAATTCTTAAGTTTTTGTCTCTGAGAAAAAAGATGACTTTCAAAGAGACTTCCTCAGTGGTTCTCCACCTGTATAGGCTGGTCCTTCGCAATCTGAGTGTGTTTCAGGGGGCTCTTCACGGCCAGGAACGTGCTGGTATTGACGGATTGTCGCAAGACTGACTGTAGAGCTCGATCATTCTAGGAGCTTTGCCTTCGTATGAGATGGTAAGCGATTGGAAGTTCTCAATCTCAGCTTTGCTCTGATACCACTAGTGCGCAAATCGGATGCCGTATGCGTACGTAGCGAGCGCCGGAAGGTCCCCAAGAACAAAGAACTCTACTTTTTGCTCAAAAACCAAGAGAGAAAATTTACACAACATGAAGCAAGAAGACTAATCGGGTACAATCTTTTCCCATGCCTTGTGTGAGCGCTCCACAAAGCATGTATTTAATATATTATTCATCTCCAAGCTAAAAAATAGCCCAAATTTACAATTAGCACGCTTTAGCTTTTGTGTTTGCTTTTGTCCAAATAAAGAATAAAGCGGTCGGGTGCCCAAAGTGTCGGGATGTGCCCAAATACAATGTCCAATAACGAATATTTAAATCGTGCATCCATGTGCATACAAAATAATAAATATATGTCAAGCGATTTAATAAATAAGTGCGTCAAAATAAATATTGGTGCCATGCCTAAGATGCGCGTCTATAAAAAATGATAATTTCTTCTAAATAACTTGAATACACGCTATAGCTTAGTACTTCCTAGCACCATCGCCACCTGCTTTACACATCAACTGAAGCATTCAAATAAAATTAAACTGACAAAAGTGAATGCCCAGTAGTCTTCAGCTACAAAATAGAACTTAGTCCTAACCTTAATTTATTACGAGTGCGCACTCTAAACTCATAAACGTCCATTAATTTAAATATGTATTTTGCGAAATCACCCGCTATGGAATCACTCACTTGTACATTAAATTAACGAGATGCTCGAAAAGGACAGGTGTCCCCATAAAGCGTCAGAAGGTCCCCAAGAACAAAAGAGCTCTACTTTTTGCACACAAATCAATGTAGAAAGCTTACATGACATGAACAAGAGACCAATTGGGTGCAATCTCCCCCCATGCCTTATGTGAGCGCTCCATCACTACAAGGATTTGGGCCATTAGCGACGCCGATTAGCGATGGCGGATAGCGGCGTCGCTAATCGGCGTCGCTAATAGCGTCGCAAATAGTGACGCCAATAGTGACGGGCCGCAGGGAAAAAACGCGGCCGAAACCCGAGCGCAGTTTTCATTTCTTTTACTTCATTGAGAGTTTTGAGAGCGAGAGCGAGGGAGAGAGCGACCGTCGTGAGAGAAGAAGAGGAAGAAGACTTGCCGCCGCCGCCGTTGTTCGCGAAGGAGAGGAGGAGCCTTCATCGCAAAGAGAAGCCGCCCCACGCTCGCCATATCTCATTGGTGAGTTTCCCTCTCTCTTTCTTTTGCTTGTTCAAGGTTTAAATCACTCTCTTTTGCTTGTTTAGGAGAGGAAATGAAAGAGAAAGAGAGGGAGAGGGAGAGGGAGAGGGAGAGAAAGAGAGGGAGAGTGCATTCTCTCTCTCCCTCTCCCTTTTGCTTGTTTAATGTTTAAATCACTTTCTTTTTTGCTTGTTTAGGAGAGGAAATGAGAGAGTAAAATAGAAAGAGAGGGAGAGGGAGAGGGAGAGGGAGAGGGAGGAAATGAGAGAGGGAGAGAAAGAGAAAGAGAGGGAGAGGGAGGGAGAGTGCATTCTCTCTCTTCCTCTCCCTTTTGCTTGTTTAATGTTTAAATCACTTTCTTTTTTGCTTGTTAAGGAGAGGAAATGAGAGAGAAAGAGAGGGAGAGAAAGAGAGGGAGAGGGAGAGGGAGGGGAAGGAAATGAAAGAGGGAGAGAAAGAAAAAGAGAGGGAGAGTGCATTGTCTCTCTCCCTCTCCCTTTTGTTTGTTTAATGTTTAAATTACTTTATTTTTTGCTTGTTTAGGAAATGAGAGAGAAAGAGAGATAGAGAGGGAGAGAAAGAGAAAGAGAGGGAGAGGGAGATGGGGGAAAGGAAATGAGAGAGGGAGAGAAAGAGAAAGAGAGGGAGAGGGAGAGAGAGAGAAAGAGAAAGAGAGAGAGAGGGAGAGGGAGAGGGAGAGGGAGAGAAAGAGAAAGAGAAAGAGAGGGAGAGTGCATTCTCTCTCTCCCTCTCCCTTTTGATTGTTTAATGTTTAAATCACTTTCTTTTTTGCTTGTTTAGGAGAGGAAACGAGAGAGTAAGAGAGTAAGAGAGAAAGAGAGGGAGAGGGAGAGGGAGAGGGAGAGGGAGAGGGAGAGAAAGAGAAAGAGAGGGAGAGGGAGAGGGAGAGAAAGAGAAAGAGAAAGAGAAAGAGAGGGAGAGGGAGAGGGAGGGGGAGGAAATGAGAGAGGGAGAGAAAGAGAAAGAGAGGGAGAAGGAGCGAGAGTGCATTCTCTCTCTCCCTCTCCCTTTTGCTTGTTTAATGTTTAAATCACTTTATTTTTTGCTTGTTTAGGAGAGGAAATGAGAGAGAAAGAGAGGGAGAGGGAGAGGGAGGGGAAGGAAATGAGAGAGGGAGAGAAAGAGAAAGAGAGGGAGAGTGCATTGTCTCTCTCCCTCTCCCTTTTGCTTGGAGGATGTTTAAATCACTTTATTTTTTGCTTGTTTAGGAAATGAGAGAGAAAGAGAGATAGAGAGGGAGAGAAAGAGAAAGAGAGGGAGAGGGAGAGAAAGAGAAAGAGAGGGAGAGGGAGAGGGAGGGGAAGGAAATGAGAGAGGGAGAGAAAGAGAACGAGAGGGAGAGGGAGAGGGTGAGAGAGAGAGAGTGCATTCTCTCTCTCACGACGGGTTTGGTTGTTTGTTGTTTGAATCACTTTCTTTTTTGCTTGTTTAGGAGAGGAAATGAGAGAGAAAGAGAGAAAGAGAGAAAGAGAGGGAGAGAAAGAGAGGGAGAGGGAGGGGAAGGAAATTTAAGATAATAGACTTATCGATAATGGTATGCAACGTGCTTTGCCATGGGCCACGTACATTGGTGACTCTTTAAGATAGCTTAAAAATGGTCAATTCCTTCATAATGTCCAAGTAGGGGATCTAATTGTGATATGCATAATTCATTGTTTTTGTATTAACTTTATAGGCATAACAAATTAGAAATCATGCCAACTAGTCAATGGAATGACTAAAAGAAAATGATACCCTAGCTAATGGTCATTACGGTACTTCATCAAAATGAACCCAAAAGTATTGTTATAGAAGAAGAAACCCTTAAATTGAGTATAGGATATTTTCTCTCAGGTCTTATGACTATGAGTAGAATTGATTGAAATAAATTTTATTACTATAGTTATTAAATTTCATAGATGGCGTGCATTAATTTTAATACACGATCCTAGGACAAAAAAACCACATTTCTAAGATGCTTTTTGTTGAGACTGATTTATTATTAGACTAAGAGATCCTCAATGATGCTCAAAATGGATTACTTATACTCAAAGCCGAGATATAACAAATAATTATCTACCGGGACAAACAAATCCATTTAAGCCTTATTTGCTGTAATGTAGATAAGATGGAAAACGAAGAAGGTCTTATTGTTCAAGACCGCAAGACGTATCTTAATCAGCGTGTCCCATGTCCTTGCTCTCAATGCAAGTTGGCAATTAGACAAAAACGCCGATTGTCTATAGAATACGTACGATGATTTGGCGAGTTTCAATCTGAGATCATTGATCAGGCGATTGCGGATTTTCAGCAAACGGTAATTTGAAGTTAATATTAATCATGCATTGTACTCTCAAGCTAATTGAAAACCATACACAATAAGATTGGGTCTTGTTGGCAAATTTTCTATCCAGGGGGGTGATGTCTCGACCCAAGGGGGAGTGCACCCTTTGCGACCAATTAGAAGAGTTCGTGGACGTGCGATGGATGGATTGCAGGAGCCAATCGACCACTCGCAAGGCCCATCTATACCGTCAATGCCAGAGGAGACAGACAACCTTCCCGACCTACCTACAATCTTGGAGCCTGAGATGGAGGTAATGATCGATGCATTGATTCCCATGGATGTTGAGACATCTGACCCGCTTAGAGAGGAAGCATCCATACCATTATATGATGGGTGCCGAGTATCTTGGTTGAAGACATTGCTTGCACTCTTAAGTGTGCAAGCAAAATACGGTTGGAGCGATATGAGTGTGACTGAGTTATTCAGGTACCTTGCACATAGGCTTCATTGATTTTTTTTTAAACAGTATTATTGCAAACATTTGTGTTTTTTCAAGGTGTTTTATGATTTTTTTCAAGTTATTGAAATATCATATATTACCACTTGCAAATACCATGCCTGAGTCTCGTGATGATGCACGACATGTTTTACGGAAGCTTGGCATGGACTACAATAACATCCATGCATGTATCAACGACTGCATATTGTTTCGAGATGAATACGAGACTATGGAGACATGTCCAAAGTGTAGTGCTCACATGTATCGACGGGACTTGCAAGGGCAAACCATCTCTCAAAAAGTTCTCAGACACTTTTCGCTCATCCCCCGCATAAACCACATGTTTCGCACGTCTGCCATGGCAAGCTTGACAACGTGGCATGTGCAGAATAGGTCCATGGATGGAGTTCAACGAATATCAGCGGATTCGCGCGCATGGAGCCACATTGACTCTACCTTCCCAGGCTTTGCGCGAGAGCCAAGGAATCTTCGGCTCGGTCTCGCCATGGATGGTGTGAAACCATTCGGTCTGCGCTCGACTTCTTATAGTGTGTGGCCTATAGTGCTTGTCAACTACAACATCCGTCCATGGCTTTCTACGAAGAAAGGACATCTCATCCTTAGCTTGCTCGTCCCGGGCCGCTACAAAGTAAAAAATATGGACGTGTATCTTCGTCCATTAGTCGATGAGCTTAAGATTTTGTGGGAGGAGGGGGTCACTGTGCAAGATAAGAGCAGGCGCGATGGTCGACGGTCAGCCAACATTCGAGCCATTCTCATGTGGACGATGCATGACTTTTCGGGATTGGGAGAGTGCTCAGGTGAGCAGACCTTTGTTCTCGCTGGTAATATCTATATTTTATTTCATTCAATCAAGTATTCACTAGGTCGTGGCTCGCCTTACAGGTCTGGTTACCTCACGTTATCATGCATGTCCATTGTGTGGGCCACAGTTAGACTCCCGAAGGTCACGAACCATGAAGAAGATGGTATATCAAGGACACGCCGCTTTCTTGCCGGAGGATCATGAACTCAGGGAAGGTTTTCTTGGACGACCTCCAGCACGTATGAACGCTGCAAGCTGGTATGAGCTGAAAATGGTAAACCCGGAATCACATCCAAATGGAATGCGACGGTTCTCAGTTTTCTACGAGTTGCCATATTGGACCCACTTACAAGTCAACCACTTGTTGGATCCCATGCATATTTTCAAGAATGTGGGCAGCTTGCTATGGGACCACATCACAGGAAAGAGAGACAGTATAGGGTCACGAATAGATTTAAAGGAGGTAGGTAAGATGGAGGCGCTTTGGCCGCAGTCAAGTGCTGAAGGGGGAGTGTAGCTTCCTCGCGCTCCCTGGGTTTTGTCTACCAAAGAAGAGCCCATTGTGAAGCAAGTAATCAAGTCTATCCGCACTCCGACGGGTATGATGCGTTCTCTCAGGTTCGCATTTTCTAAAGATGACCAAATGTCTGGGCTAAAATCCCATGATTGGCATAAGATATGTCAGGTTTGTGAATAGTATGGATTTTAATTAGCGTGGACATTTTGCAATTTGAAAAGTAGCCATTATTCATAATGCTTTCTCATTTGTGGCAGTTTGTCCTACCGATCACGATCACAGGATGCCTTACTCCAGAAATTCGCGGGGCCATTTACAAGTTGTCGACTTTGGTGCAATGGATCTCACAGAAAGAGATTAAGATGTCCTCTATTGAATCCGCAAGGCGGGGAGCAGTTGAGACGGTCTGTCTCTTTGAGAAATACCTGCCCACTAGCATGCTCACGATACAAGTTCACCTTCTTGTGTATCTTATGGACGAAGTGGAGATTGCTGGACCTGTCTATACGCGATGGATGTTCTTCCTGGAGCGCTTCATGAAAACCCTGAAAGGCTTTGTGCGACAACGAGCTCGTCCAGAAGGTAGCATGGCGGAAGGTTGGTTGGTGTCAGAGGCGTTAGTGCATATCTCACAATGGCTACCAACAGTGGAACCAGACAATGAAATGCTATGGATGCTGAAGCTGCTGTTGAACATCCAACATATGCAATGCCTCAAGTTCTTTCCAAGTACTGCTTCCAAGACTACCTTTTTCAGTCCCATGTACCGATCGCATTTTATGCGATCATGTATTTATTTCATGTATCAGTTTTATGATTTCAGTATACATTCTTTTTGTTTGCAAGTGCTTTGTATGCAACAGTGCAGAAACTATTTTATATGGCTCTCATACAGCACACAGTGCTGTCCTGCCATAAATTTTTTTTTCCCTGTTACCGTCGCTATTTGCGTCGCAAATTTACTGCTCGCGTCGCTATTGGCGTCGCTATGAGCGTTGCAACTTTACTGATTGCATCGCTATATGCGTCGCTATCTGCGTCGCATCTGTGACGCAAATAGCGACGTTTCTATGGCGTCGTCAATAACGATGCTTTTTGCGACGACGGGGGCAAATTTTGTTGTTTGTATTTTCGTCGCTTTAAACGTCGGTATAAGGTCTATATCTTGTAGTGCATAAAGCATGTATTTCATATATTAATAATCTTCAACCTCAAATAATAGCCCAAATTACAAAATAGCACGCTTTAGCTTTTGAGTTTGCTTTTGTGCCAATAAAGAATTAAAGCTAATGGACGCCCAAGAAGTCAGGCGTACCCAAATACAATATCCAATACAAATATCTAAATTATGCGCCCATACGCATACAAAAATAATAAATAAATATCAAGCGCTTTGGTAAATAAATGCGACAAAATATAGGCGCCATGTCTAAGATATGCACCCATCAAAATATTGACGATAACTTTGAATACACGCTATCCTCCAATGCTTTCCACTGCCACCGCTGCTATCTCTACACATCAATTGAAGCATTCACAATCGTTAATAAAATAATACAATTAAACTGACAAAAGTGAATACCTAGCAGTCTTCAGCTACATAAATAAATTGGTTAGAAATCAATCCTAACCTTAATTTATCACGAGTGCGCACTCTAAACTCATAAACGTTTATTAATTTAAATATGTATTTTGCGGAATCACTCGCTATGGAATCACCCATGTACACACTAAATTAACAAAACGCCCGAAAAGGATAGGCGTCCCCATCGGCTTCTCGCACAAAGAATCCACTTTGTGTATGAGCCCCGGTAATAAAATCTTACGGAATCCACCGTGGCACGGAATCCACCATGGAATATGCCTCCTGGCATCATACCCCCGAGTTGGGATAGCAATTGTCCTCAATTGCTATTAGCTCAATGTGGAGCTAACAGAGTGGGGAAAGCATTTAAGTCTCTAGCGTGCATCCATTGGGCCTCTTCAACAGGATGGTTTTTAAACTTGACCAAATATCTAGAATATCTACGGCCAGTTCTAGTGGTCATAAAGTCAGTATCTATAATAGTTTCAGGCTCAAGGATTTCAGTCTCATCATCTAACAAAGGAGGGTTTTCATAGACAGGGTGTACAGGTAATTGGCCTCTAAAGGATCGTAATAAACTGATATGGAAGGTGTTGTGGATTTTTCAGTGTTGTGGTAGTTCTAGTTTAAATGCATTGTCATTGATTTTGTGTATGATCTTGAATGGTCCATAGAATCTAGGTGCTAATTTCACAACTGGGTGTTTATCTACACTTTGTAATCTATGTTTTTCTATGCGTAACTAAACATAATCATCAACTTTAAAATTCATAGCCTGTCTTTTCTTATTTGTCTGTTTTGTACATGATTGCTGGGCTTTGGCAATCATATCTTTAACTTCATAAAAAATAGTGGCATGCATGTTAGCAATATCATCAGTAGTTTGAATTTTGTTTGATAATGATGCAACAGGTGTAGATAATCTATATCCATAAATAACTTCAAATGGTGCTTTCTTTGTAGCTGTATGTAGTGTATTGTTATATACAAATTGAAGTAAATGTAGATGTGTATCCCATGTGTGTGGTTTTGAAATAGTGTAAGCACACAAAAGATCTAAAATAGTATTGTTAGTAGCTTTTGTTTGACCGTTTGTTTCAGGATGAAATGTAGATGAAAAATCAATCTTTGTTCCTAAGTTAGCAAACAAAGTAATCCAAAAATTATTACAAAATCTAGAATCACGATAAAAAATAATAACTTTTGGTAAACCATGATTAGTGAAAACAGTTTTCAAAAATAATTGAGCAACTTGAGATACATTTAAAGTTTTCTTGCATGGAATAAAATATGCTTGTTTGCTAAACCTGTCTACAACAGTCCAAATCATATCATGGTTAGCTTTAGTGTTAGGTAAACCAGAAGGGCTTTTAAACATTTAAGCTTTTTTTAAAAAGCTTTTCTTCACATTGGCAAAGTGAGATGAAAGATAAAAGACTCAAAAAGCTTAATGGTAAGCTTTTAACGTTCAGAAGCCTTAGGCCTATATAAAGTGAGGAGAGTTAAGTAGTACTGGCCATTCCCTTGATTTCGAACCTTACACAAGACTTACATCCTGATTATATACCAACTAAGACATGTTGTCTTAATTGCAAACATCATAAGCACAACTTGTGTGTACATTCCATCCAATAATGATTGTTGCAGCTCGACAATACAATTAAGAGCCCTCATCATGGCAAAACAGATTTATAGGTGTTGTTATGCTTGCTACATAAGCAAAAGTAATGGCCACAATAATGTAAGTACACATTTTCATATGTGTCATATGATGATCCGAAACCAACAATAGACCCTAAAACTCAACAATATATCTACTATCGTCCTAGAGAAAAGTATCAAAATGTTGTGCCATATCACCCAACGCTATTGCTCCTTTGGGGAGCTCACATGAATATTCAATGAGCAACAAACTCTTCCATCTCTTACTACCTGCTCAAGTACATAATGAAGGTGGAGTCGATCGAAAAGTTAAACATCCAGTCACAATATGCCAATAGATTGGGACTACAAGACTTGGAGTCAAACAAGCAAAAATTAATGTCCACCTCAATATTGTGCAAGCTAGTGTCATCCACATCGAAGTGGTGTTAAATTATATGTAGATCCGAATAGTCACACGAAGCATGTCCACCGAGTACATTGATAGCTCCCCAGCACAAATATGATAGCGAAAGTTCACAAGGATAGGGAATATCATCATGCACCCTACAGACCTTTACTATGCCCAGTGATGCCAGGAGGCATATTCCACGGTGGATTCCGTGAGGTTTTTTGCGGTGGATTCTGTAAACTTATATTTATTTGTCGGGGCTCTGATGCCAGGAGGCATATTCCACGGTGGATTCCGTGCCACGGTGGATTCCGTAAGATTTTATTACCGGTGCTCATACACAAAGTGGATTCTTTGTGTGAGAAGTCGATGGGGACGCCTATCCTTTTCGGGCGTTTTATTAATTTAGTGTGTACATGGGTGATTCCATAGCGGGTGATTCCGCAAAATACATATTTAAATTAATAAATGTTTATGAGTTTAGAGTGTGCACTCGTGATAAATTAAGGTTAGGATTGATTTCTAACCAATTTATTTATGTAGCTGAAGACTGCTAGGTATTCACTTTTGTCGATTTAATTGTATTATTTTACTAACGATTGTGAATACTTCAGTTGATGTGTAGAGATAGCAGCGATGGCAGTGGAAAGCATTGGAGGATAGCGTGTATTCAAAGTTATCGTCAATATTTTGATGGGTGCGTATCTTAGACATGGCGCTTATATTTTGTCGCGCTTATTTACCAAAGCGCTTGATATTTATTTATTATTTTTGTATGTGCATGGGCGTACGATTTAGATATTTGTATTGGACATTGTATTTGGGTACGCCTGACTTCTTGGGCATCCATTAGCTTTAATTCTTTATTGGCACAAAAGCAAACTCAAAAGCTAAAGCATGCTATTTTGTACTTTGGGCTATTATTTGAGCTTGAAGATGATTAATATATGAAATACATGCTTTGTGGAGCGTTCACACAAGGCATGGGGGAGGTTGCACCCAATTGGTCTCTTGTTCATGTCGTGCAAGCTTTCTACATTGATTTGCGTGCAAAAAGTAGAGTTCTTTTGTTCTTGGGGACCTTCTGACGCTCACTACGCGCGCATACGGTGACCGATCTGTGCACAGTGGTATCAAAGCAAAGCTGAGATCGAGAGCTTCCAATCGCTTACCATCTTGTGCGAAGGCGGAGCTCCTGGAACGATCGAGCTCTACAATCAGTTTCATCGCGAACGGTCGATACCAGCGTGTTCCTGGCGGTCAAGAACCCCCTTCTGTACTCTCTGATCGCGAAGGACCAGCCTGTGGAGGCGGAGAACCACGTGGATATCTCCTTTATGAAGTCGTGAGTTAACAGTAAACTCCATAGCTCAAAGTTTTAAAGCTTTAGCTTAAAGCTTATTAAGCTTAATAGTAAGCTTTAAAAAAGCTTCAATCAACGAATCTGACAATCGGCGGCAAGAGTATGTCCTGGACGGCGTCGAATCCGTCACCAACATCTTGAGATACCCAAAAATCACGTAGGCTTCATAAAGCCTTAAGCTCCTAAATCCTCTAAGTCTTCCAAGTCTTTCAAATTCCTACAAGTCACCTAAGTCACAAAGGTCCATAAAAGACTTATTCAACAACTCTCATAAAGGCAGTTCACACGCAGAAGCACAGAATCCGTTTATTGCTCTCTAGTAGACTCTGTTCACACTTACAGACTTACTGAACCAGTTTCAACAAATGCAAAAGTTCATACGCAGGTCATACGAAGATTATACGCCATTTCTACGAAGACGGTTGTGACAACGAATACTGCAATCGCAAAGGACAAAGATCATAAAAGCCAAACAAAAAAATTTACAAGCCTTGTATACCCGCCTTTGAGCTATGCTCATCCCGCTAATAAGATTTCGAGAGTGTGAGGTCTTTTGAATTTTACAGGATGACCGATCCAAACATGGACGATTTTATGGCTGAAGGTGATTTACCCGAACCAACGATGGAGCAAAAGTTGGATTTGATTATGATGCAGCTCAAAGAAGAACGAAGAGCCCGACAAGCTTTGCAAGCTCAATTGGCCAATTTGCAACGATCTACCACCGACCAAGATGGACCGCAACCCGAAGATCTTATACGACGTACTATCGATGCGACACTTGAAGCCCAATCCATCCGCAAAGAAACAAAGATAAGTAAAAGAAACTTCAAATTTCGTACTTTCAATGGATCACGAGATGGAAAGACTGTACTTGCATTTATCAATCAATTTGATGATTACTTCCATGAAGAAACATATGCTGAGAAAGACAAAATTAAATGTGTCACTAACCATTTAGTTGACCGAGCATCCTTATGGTGGACTGTGGTCCGCAAGAGCATTGATTGTCCCACTACATGGGAGACTTTCCAAAAGAAGTTTTTGTAGAATTTCCTTCCTCCTTAGTTCCATGAAAAAGCCATTAAGCAATGGGATCTTCTACAGCAAAGAGATCTCGAACCTATTTCCCAATACACTGAACATTTCTAGAATGCCCTACTGCAACTACGCATGCTCAAAGATGTACCTGAAGCGACTCACAAACGCAAGTTTATGTCTGGCCTACTTAGACATTACTATGCTAAAGTCAATATGTTCAAGCCAACAACCCTTAAAGATGCAATTTCCTTGGCTCATGACACTGAAGACAAGATTCGAGGAAGAGACAAGCGACCACAACAATTTTCAACTAATGGTAACTATGGTTCCAAACAATTCAATTCAAATTTTTGAAGATTCAATCAAAGTCGTTTTCTTCCATCTTCATTTCATAAGTCTTGGACACGACCACCTGCTTTGCCATCAAATACCAATCCAAACCCTAAGCCATCCTCACAGTCAAATCCCAACATTCCTAAACTTCCTGCCATTACCAATAATGTATCTAAAGCTAAACCCATAGTTTGTTACAAATGCCATCAACCTGGACATCTAGCAGCCAATTGTCAATCGAAAAAACCACTGTCTATATCAATTATCTTGGAGCAATCAAAGAAGAAGAACGTGAAGAAATGCCTAACTTTACGGAAGATAATGACGACATTGGTACTACTTCGGATACTTTGCCAGGTATGCCAACTCCTCATTCTTTGTTGACAATGAAATGTTTTGTGCATGGTAAAGAAAAGACTATTTTACATGATGATGGGAGCACACATGACTTTATTTCTGCAAAGTTAGTGAAAGAATTGAATTTATAAACTGTTTCTACACATTATCGCGTTAAAGCTGCATTCTTAGGCATGAGATATAATGGAACACAAGAGGTGCATAATTTAGAAATTAAAATTGGTGAATATACTGAACGAAGAAATTTTCTAGTTGTACATTTGCAATCTAGTGACATTATCTTAGGAATGCCTTGGCGTCATCAGTATAATCCTGACATAGATTATTCTACGCATTCAATTAAAATTTATTTTCAAGGAAAACAAATCACATTGCATGGTATGCACGCTTCTAATAATTTTCCATTGCTTACTCATACTCAGGCTAAATGTGCATTACGTAAAAGTAGCAAATCTTATTTAATATGGGCGAATGAACTTCAAGCTAAAGAAAAACAAATGCATCCTAGGCATACACAATTTCTTGCTCAATTTCAAGATTGTTTTGCTAATGATTTACCACCTGGACTACCATCTTCACGTCCTAAAGATCACAAAATAGATTTAATTCCTGGTACAACCACCATGTAAAGCACCATATAGACATAACCAAATTGAATAGAAAGAAATTCAAAATCAAATAGAGGAATTGCTTAACAGAGGATTAATTAGACCTAGTAGTTATCCATTTTGTGCACCTGTTTTATTAGTAAAGAAGAAGAATAATACTCATCGCATGTGCATTGATTATTGTGCCCTAAATAAAATTATTGTTAAGAATAGATATCCGATTCCTAGGGTAGATGATCTTATGGATAAGCTACAAGGATCTGTCATATTCAGTAAGATAGATCTTAAATCTGGTTATCATCAAGTAAGATTGGATAAATCTGATATATTCAAAACTGCATTTAGAACACAATTTGGACCCTATGAATTTCTAGTTATGCCTTTCGGTCTAACTAATGCACCAGATACATTTAGTCGTATGATGAATTGCATATTTCTGAAAAACATCAGCATTGTGTTATGCATAGTATTCTCTGATGATATATTAGTATTCAGTAAAAATGAGAATGAGCATTATGAACATTTGTCTTTAGTTTTTAAGTTGTTAAAAGACAATCAATTATATGCTAATCCAGAAAAAGAGTGAATTCTTCCAAATAGAAATTGAATATCTAGGACACATTGTTTCATCAGAAGGTATTAAAGTCGACCCTAAAAAGATAGAAGCAATTTTAAACTGGCCCATACCCAAAAATCTGCATGAGTTACGTTCTTTTCTAGGTCTTGCTAGCTTTTACATAAATTTTGTGCGAAATTTTTCATTACTTGCCTTACCTTTGACTAAACTTTTAAATAAAGTTATTGTTTATAAGTGGACTAACAATCAACAAAAGTTTTTTGATTTATTGAAACATGCTTTAACCCATGCTTCTGTATTACAACTACCTGATTTCAATAGACCATTCTTTTTAGTAGTTACTAACGCTAGTGGATCTGGAATAGGAGCCATCCTTATGCAAGATAATCATCCCATAGCCTATTCTAGCTATAAATTCAAACCATCTGAACTTAAATATTCTACCTATGATAAAGAATTGCTAGCTGTAGTACAAGCCTTATGTCAATGGAAACATTATTTAATGGGATCTGAATGTATGATCAAAACTAACCAACAAAGCATTAGACATCTCCTTAGTCAACCCCAAATATCTGACCGACACATTAAATGGGCAGCTTTTATTCAAAGTTTTCATCCCCTTATACAATATCAACCAGAAAAAGAAAATGTTGTAGCTGACGCTTTAAGTAAAAGACCGACAATTCATAATATTTCTGTGATATCATTTGATTCCCTTATCCATATGAAAGATACTTATCATCAGGATCTTACTTTTCAAGCTGATTGGAATAAATTAGTTGCAAATAGTTGGATTCCTATTGATTCATTGTCTTACAATAATGGATTCATGTTTTATGAAAAAAGATTATGTGTGACAGTTCCATTTAGATCATTTGTTTTGCATGAGATTCATTGTCCTCCATATCAAGGTCATAGAGGTATTATATCTACTTTGCGTACATTGACTAAAGATTTTTATTGGCCACATATGGACACTGATGTATCTAACTTTGTATCTGAATGTTTAGTTTGTCAACGAGTTAAAAGACACCATGGTAAACAATATGGTTTACTAATGCCATTATCTATTCCATCATGACCATGGGAACAGGTTTATTATTTTAAATTTCTTCAAATCTATGGACAACTTATTACTCTTTGTCATCTTTTGAGGTCCTTGGGAATTACCTAAGAATTGTATTTACTTGATACATCCCATGTGTTTGTCATGCACACATGTCTCAAAAATTTCAATGCTAACACCTTTTTCCTCTCTGGAATGCACCACGATAGGTCATGCCACATCTATTGAACCTATGGGAGTTGGGACTGCAGAGGTACCACGAGTGAGACAACAGACACTATAGTCGCTGAATTAATGAGACAGGGTTGTTCGATAGGAAGGCACATAGATGCTTGTATAGACTTTTAAAGGTGAGTGTTGCCTTGCCTTCGTAAAGTGTTATAAGCTTTAATATAAAGCTACAAGATTTACCATTAAAGCTTTTCGTTATTTTTAAAGGTGCATTTATATGAGCACCCTGTGCGATGCCGTGCATTTATATGAGCGCGCTTTCCTCAGCTTCCATATAAAGAAGCTAAAAACTGCAAACTCGTGCATATAATTGGCCGCTGGCTGTAGCACACCCTCAATGCAATATTACGTTCTTTACAGATTGACCATATTAAAACTCCGATTAAAGCAAAGTTGATACTTTTTATTTTTTATTTCTCTAAAATTGACTGCTTTTGCAATTAATGCAAAAACTCTAATTAATGAGAAATTGAAACTTTTTACTTTTTTTATTTCTTTGAAATTATCGCAGACCTTTTGCGATTAACGCGAATGCAAAATAACTCCGATTTTTTTTCTTCGAATCCAAAGTTAAACTTTTTAAAAAAAAATTCTTCAAATTTTGAAAACCCTCCAATTAATGCAAAAAGAGATAATTAAAAGATGACACAGAGTTGCATCTGTAATAATAATTTACAATGTGCTAGTTGATTGGGCGTAATTTTTTCCTCATGGGGTAGACTCGTCCCCTAACCATGATTGTAGATAAGAGCAATGTTAATGAGGCCATGCTAAACCAAAGTGAATCTTGAAGATTATAAACACAAGGAAAAATCACATATAGCAATGCATTAAAGCTTAGATAAAATCTTCATTTGTATCATGTTTTTAATATGAATGCCAAGTGTAATTTAGGAAATAAGTAATGATATTTTGGTGGTGATGTGTGTAAACACAATTAGGACCATCAAGGCACTTTTTTCCTTTGTGAGAGGTTTTTCACCCTTGGCCTTCCTTGGATATATACTTATCCACCTTCGGGCATACTTATCCTTGTAAATCTTCTCTTTTGATATCACTCAATCCACTTTGTATTGTGTGCTCTCAAGTTTCCTTTTCTCTAAGCTATGTGTGTGCATTCTTGCTCTCCCAAATCCAACAATTGGTATTAGAGCAAGCTTTGATCTCTTGGGTAAAGCTGCCAACACCCTTCACTTGATTTTCTCTAATTTTCTCCAATTGGATGAGATTTGGCAAGCGTTTGTAGGTTAATAGATAATGTAGGCAAGCCTTTAGGCCTTGACATTGTGAGTTTTTTAATGTGGGTTCATTCCAGCCTTCATTTACAATCTCTTCTCCCCCCTCTAAAGTCTCAATGAAGTGTTTCTAATGATGTAGCTATTCTCTTCCTCTCTAGGAGCTAATCCCCTAGAGGCACTCATCTAACATCTAGCTTTTGAGAATGTTCTAAGCTCCCAAAAACATGAAATGGTCTTTAAGATTGTCATGTAGTAAAGATGGTCAAGGATACTAACATTGGAAGGGCACCCTTTGATTCTCATGAGCAAAACCCATTAAATAAGAGAGTGATTCAATAATATAATTACAACATCAATGCCAATTAAACTATCTTTATTAGAAGCATAGTCATCTCACATAAACTTATCAACTGGAGAGAGGAATGTCTTGAATAATGCTAACTACACCACCTTTATCACAAGTCTAGTCATTAAAAAAAATAAATCGTTTCCACCTAATCTTGATTTCATAAAAAATGGTAGAAGATAGGGGTTGATTAAGCCAAAAGAAGAATTTCTAGAAGCAAGATTTAGGCTTAGCTAGAGGCCATCACAAAAAATGATACGTAGCATCTTAATAGGATATTTCTATGGGAAGATTCTTTTTCTTTCATGCATTTGAATGGGATAAGAACTTGGCATCATGCTTATTGTCACTAGGTTTGGTTGACTTAGTGGAGACACAGATGCCGTAAGGCAACCTGCAAACAATTATGTTCAAATAGGGACATATGAAGGGGTCCATTGAGAATAGTGGTATGTGATAGTGATGACACACCATCTTATGCTAGAGCAAAGAACTATTTTTCTGCGAAATATAATATTTCCCTAATAGCACAATAAACATATGTTCATAGGAATTGGGGTTGTCAGTGTGAATACACCATATGCCCATTGCTAGTGCCCACAAGCTTGGACATAGATTTCTAGTAAGCGTGGAGGAATAAAGCATCGGCATAAGAGCCTTACTCTTGCCCTTTTATCCATTTGGGGGTTTCAAAAGTGGTGTTTAGCAATTCAGTATTTGTTTTAGAATATTCTATAGTTAGCAAAGCTTTTCTTTTTCCCATGTTATTGGGGGAAGGGGTAACAACCTCAACAGGCCTCCTTGACTTCAAATTTTTATCTTGAAACATAATGTGAGTGTGAGAAAAGAAAATTTTGATGATACCTTTTGATGATTCCATCCATAAGTTAATATTTCATTCATCTTCCTTACTAGCTGTCAACTCTTGAAGAGAAAGCACGGGATCATCAAGCATGGGAGCACCCACCATCAGAATATAAATGTAAGTAGCTTTAGGTTGTAAGATGGTATTATGTATCCTTATAGGGAATACATACATGTGTTATTGTAGGCTTTCTTGGGAGGTACATGTGGGTCATAATGTGAGAGATGTGGTATATTAGTTACATGGTTCATAGAGTCATGAGTTGGAAAAATGTGGTCCTACATCCCATTGGTAGTACATGGACATATTATGGGCTTCTCAAAGACTTGGCATATGTTGACCATAGTTTGAGAGACTTGGTGTATAAGATATATGATTGATAGTGTCACAAGTTCTTATAAGAATGTATCATGTATCCCATTGGGAGTACATGGACATGTTGATGTGGGCTTCTCATAGATGTGGCATGTGTTGCAGATTATAGAGTATGCATCAAATATAACACTAGTGTAGATAATTCAGGAATGCCAATCATTTAAGATCATGTAGTGGAGTGCAATGTACCATGTAGTACTTCATGAATTTAGACTGCCCAAGAGTTTCCATGTACAAGATTTGTATGCACAATATATGTGCATACAAGATGAAATTTGCAAATGTGTCTACAATCTAGGGGGGCCATCAATCAAGGGATGCATAGCATGGGCATGTACAACATGTACATAAAGACCCAATCAGTGGTGGATGTGGATACTAGCAAGGGCATCAATAGAGGTCAAACATGCATGACAACATAGGATATCACAATTGCAAATACAATCCATAAACCATTAAGCATTTCCTTAGTGATGGGTGATAGATCAAGATGATTTACCTAGTTATTAAGGCCTTTATATGAGTGATTAGATAGAGTGGCTATAGGCTTAGACACATGTAGTAGATCAAGCCATAGTGCTTCCAAGAGAGAGAAAAACAAATCTATTTACTATGGCACATGCATATCAAAAGAGAGGCAGATTTGTGGATTAGCTTGTTCTGAATATGCTAGAGAAGCCACATTCTATGTAGCATGGTCCAGGAGCCTCAAAACCCCATGATTAGGAGGTTCTACAAGGCATATCAATAGAGAGTATGGTGATGGATTTGATTTCTATTGCTAGCCTTATCCTCATGTGTTTGAGTGAGGCTATGCATAGAGTCCATAGAGCAAAATGAGGGGAGAGAGGGACCACCATGCCTCACAACACGAAGGCTACATCATAGGCAATGGGAATGTATGCTCAAAAGAAGAGAGTTACAGTAGCCTATCCTTTTAAAGGTAGTGCTTGTATAAGGGGATCTAAGATAGGAAGAAGGGTGCCCTCTTTTTTCAATGGGTGGAGAATGATTGTCCTAATCAAGAGTTGCATAGGGTACAATAGGGATTGGTTGAGAAGTGTGTGGTGCAAGAACACTTTAAAGGATTTCAATGAAGCTTTTAATCCACCTATCCATTTGGGTTCTCAAGTGGGAGATTAATATGCAAGTGATTGGGAGTGTTACATTCATCTTTGTAAATTTGAGAACTGTGTATTAAGTAATCTTTCAGAAAAGGTATGTAGGCCAAAGCTTCAAATATGTGAGACTAGATAAGTTGGATTATTCTAATGCATGGGGCTATGTACAAATTAGAGTGCAACTATGCCTAACAAATCATAATAGTCCTAACACTAAGTTTTTGCATGGTTTATGATGTATGTTACATATTAGAAGTATTGTTTAAAGTATGAATGTGTTTGGTAAACAACCATAGTAGTAGTTGCCACAAAGTTTTGCTTCTTCTATGGTGCTACAATAGTATCTACAATGGTGAATATATCATCAATACATACAAGTACCAATGCATAGAAATTTGGGTCTAAGAACTACACAAGATTATGGCTATACTAAAGTGTCAAATCTAAGGTTTTTTTTTTTTTTTTTTGGTTCTGGTTGTGTGTACTCATATTGTTTCAAGCAATAAGGGAAGAGATCTCTGTCAAGATTGTGGGAGAGAAGGAAGGAGTCTCACTTGTAGCTTTCTTGCTTGCACAATGGGGGAATACACACAAAGGTGGAGGCTGAAAACAGTTTTCCTCTTCTTAGTTGTGTAAGCCAAAAAAAAAGTCTAGTACAAAGAAATAGAAGAACCCTATATATGGGTCTCAAACCAAACTCAACTAACTAAGGTGGCATACTAACTGAGCCACGAACTAGAGTAGATAAGGATAGCTATCATGTAGCTATTATTCATGGACAATGTACCAACCGCATCTGCAACTAACACGTCGGTGACATAAATGCACAACGGTCACCCTAGCGTATCACGAGTGGAGCTCGATATCTCAACACTCCCCCTCGAGCTCAATCCCAATTCTTGCACATCAAGCAGGTCTCTGAACTTGCGCAGCTTCTCTGCGCCCAATGCCTTTGTGAATATATCAGCTACCTGATCCTCTATGCTGACATAAACTAGATCAATAAGACCTAGTAAAACCCTCTCCCGTACATAGTGATAATGCACCTCAATGTGCTTTGTTCTAGCATGATAGACTGGGTTATTTGCCAAGTGTATACTACTCATGTTGTCACAATAAATGACAACTGGCCCATCTGTAGGCTGATGCATATCATAAAGTAGCTTATGCAACCAAGCTACCTCACATGCAGCCATTGCTACGCCCCTGTACTCAGCCTCTGTGCTGGATAAGGCAACTGTAGGCTGTTTCTTATTGCTCCAAGTGACTGCAGCACTCCCAAAAGAGAACACATATCCACTGGTAGATCGTCTATCAGAAATGCTACCAGCCCAATCAGCATCAGTGTATCCACGCAACTGTATCTGAACCCCAGTCTCATAAAATAGTCCATACTGCAATGTGGACTTCACATACCTGAGTATGCGTCTAGCCACATCCAAATGCGGTTTCCTTGGACCCTGCATAAACTGACTTACCAATCCAACATCATAGCTCAAATCTGGCCTGGTAATAGTCATATAAATCAAACTTCCTACTATGCGTCTGTACATAGTAGGGTCTTCTAGAAGCTCACCTGCATCTGTGCTCAGCTTCACATTCTGCTCCAAAGGAACTGAAATAGGCTTACAGCCTGTCATCCCATATTTGGATAGCATGTCCAATCCATACTGCCTCTGCAAGAGCTGTATCCCACTTGGTGATCTAATCACCTCAATGCCCAAGAAATAACGCAGCTCTCCCAAATCCTTCATCTCAAACTTCTGCTTTAATAGCATTTTCACATGAAGGATATCTTCATCACTGTCACCTGTCATAATCAAATCATCAACATAAATGACAAGTAGCATAATACATTTCTCTGTTTTTCTCACATAAAGTGAGAAATCTGCCTTGGAAATCTGAAAGCCAATAGTGACAAGATACTGTCCTATCTTGTCAGACCATGCTCTAGGTGCTTGCTTCAAGCCATACAATGCTTTCTTCAACCTGCAAACAAACTCAAGATGAACAGCATGCACATAACTTGGTGGCTGCTCCATATAGACCTCTTCTTGCAAATCACCATGCAAGAAGGCATTCTTTACATCCATATGATGTAAAGACCATCCCTTTGATGCAGCCATAGCAATGACTGCTCTTACGGTTGCCATCCTTGCAACCGGACTGAATGTTTCTTCATAGTCAATGCCATATGTTTGTGCATACCCCTTGACTACTAATCTTACCTTGTATCTGTTCACAGAACCATCTGCATTGTGCTTCACCTTATAAACCCACTTACAGCCAATTGCATTCTTACCTTTAGGCAAAGGTACTAACTCCCATGTAGCATTTGCTTCCAAGGCATCCATTTCTTCATCCATGGCTTTCTCCCATTTTTCTTTTCCCATGGCTTGCTCAAAAGAAGTGGGTTTTGGTTCCTGTATCACTTTGACCATATATGCATAGTGAATGGCTGTAAATCCATCATATTTCAGCCTATCCACAGGATACCTAGCTCTGGTAGACCTGCGCAAAGTAGGTTCACTCCCAAGTGCTCTCAAAACATCCCTGATCTTCCTTACTCCAGGTGTAACAATAGAAGGAATATCCAACTCATCATCAATGCTCTATTCTGAGCCACTGGATTCACCATCCACATAAGAGTGACCTGCATTCACATCAAACATGGGCTGATCTACCTTCTCTTTTCCTTTTCGTGAAACCTGCATATCACTATCTGCATTGTTTTGAGGAGATTCTCCTGATCTCAATCTGCCTGTCCATGGCGAAGAATATGAACCACTGCTAGAGGACACTCCAGGTCCACTAATATTTTGTGACTGCTGCTGTGAATTCTGTGTAGCATTACCATTTTGTGCATCTACATCATCAATCACATTTAGTGGTTTATACCAGCTACTCATCTCATCAAAAACAACATCTCTGCTCACTGTAAACTTACGAGTAGAAGGGTTATAGTATCTATACCCTTTCTACTGCAGAGAGTAACCAATAAAGATGCACTTCTCAGCTTTTGGATCCAACTTGGATCTCAACTCATCTGGCACATGTACATAGGCAATGCAACCAAAAATTTTCAAATGGGAAATATCTGGTTTCCTACCAGTATACCTCTCCTTTGGAGTCATGCCATGTATTGCTGCAGTGGGAGTCCTGTTCATTATGTAGACTGCTGTAGCAACTGCCTCAGCCCAATAAAAATCTGGCAAGTCTTTTTCGTTGAGCATGGCACGAGATACCTCTCCAATATGCCTGTTTTTCCTTTCTGCAATTCCATTTTGTTGTGGGATATGACTGCATGAATATTGCTGCTTTATGCCATGCTCCTGCAGGAACCTTGCAAACTCATTTGAGAGGTACTCTCCCCCTCTATCTGACCTTAGGCATTTTATTTGCAGGCCTGTTTCTTTTTCAACCATAGCTTTAAGAGTTTTGAAATGCCCAAAAACTTCACTTTTCTTTTTCATAAAATACACCCAAACTTTTCTGCTATAGTCATAAATAAAAGTGACAAAATAATGACAGCCTCCAAGAGATGCAGCTTTAGTAGTCCACACATCAGAGTGGATTAATTCCAATGGCTTCTCACTCTCTTGAACATGTCTAGGAAATGGTTTCCTTGCCTGTTTTCCAAATTGGCAGGCTTCACATACCTTATGCATTTCTGCAACCTTGAATTTAGGCAATCCTGCAACAATATTTTGGGCCTGCATTGATTTAAGTCGCTGTACATTAACATGACCAATGCGTTTATGCCAGATATCAATATCTGCAACTACACCGGTCCCATGTGCAAACATTGCTGCACTCAATTCAGACATGTTTGCATCCAACGTAAACATTCTGCCCTTCTTCTTTCCTTTTGCTATCAAGCGACCTTTATTTTTCATATCCTCAACAAAGCATCCATGAGGATTAAATCTGACCTGCAAGCCCTGTTCAACCATTTGACCAACAGAAACCAGATTCTTGGTGATATTCGGGACATGAAATACATCGGACAGGTATTTCTTTTTCCCATCATGTATAGACAAAGGAATTTTTTCAATCTGCACAATCGGATGTGCAGTATCATCACCAGTCTCCACAAATCCTGGTTTTTCCATTTTCCTTGCATCCTCCATCCATTCTGCATGACCTGTCATGTGGTTTGATGCACCTGAGTCAACATACCATACATCGTTGCTTTCTTCTGCACTTGTCACAGAATTGTTCATGTGCTGCACCATAAACAAGTGCTCATTTCTATCATCACCCTGTCTACTAGAAGATGCATAATTCCCAGTTGCAATTTCCCATTCATGATGTCATTCTGCTTTTTATAGCAGTCTTTAGCCATAGGACCCATTTTACCACAGTAGTAGCATTCAACATTGCTGTTTGCATTTTGGCCTCTTTGCCATCCACCACGACCTCTTTGGCTCCCCCTGCCTCTAGAATTACCACGTCCTCCTCCATAGGACTGGTTTTCTTGAGTTTGCTGCATATTCTGATTTCTACCACGGCCTCCAAATCGGCCTCCTCTACCTCTGCCTCTACCTCTTCAAGCATTTGAGTAGAAGACAACTTCTTTTGAAGTTCCTTCTGAAGAAGATGCACCACCATTTCTTTGCTCCTCAGAAATTAGAAGAGCAATCAGCTCCTCAAAATCAAGAAATCTTTCACGAACTGAAATGGATGTCCGAAATTGTGCATAATCCTTTCCTAGACCATTCAAGGTCACAGAAACTAAATCATCATCTTCCACTGGCGACCCAATGGAAGCAAGTGCATCTGCAATCTTCTTCACCTTCATGTGGTAGTCATTGATGCTCATATTTTCTCTTTGCACATTATGCAACTCTTGCTTGAGCTGCATTTTCCTGGCTTGCGTATTTGTGCTATACATTTTTGACAAAGTATCCCATGCCTCCTTTAGCGTACTTGCATCTTGAATATGCACAATCATAGAGTCTGAAATGCTGATAGACAGCCAGTACATAACTTTTCTGGCTCTCTCATGCCATGCTTTAAATGCCTGCATTTGCTGTTGATTGGGAACATCAGGAAGAACTGGTTCTTCTTCATTTCCTGCAACAAATTCCCAATATCCTTTTCCCATAAGGAAATTCGTCATTCTAAACTTCCATGCTTGGAAGTTGTTCTTGTCAAGCTTTTCAGTGACAATCTGTGAGAGAGAATCAAACGCCATTACAGAACACTGCAAAAAATTCTGTCACTGCAAAGAACACAGCTTCAGCCTCACAAAGGCAAATCTGCAAAACTGGCGAAAGTGGTATTTGACCACACAGTCACTTCCTAGTGACGATTTTGCATAAACAGGAACCAAGGATGATTCTCTAACTCCCAATGTCTCTGCACACAAGCATACGATGCAATTTCTGTGGTAACTTTTCACCGACCTGTAGAACAGTGGTCGCACAGCATAAAACAGGGCCTTTTCCTGAGTGCGTGCAGAAAACTTCCGCCTCCAAAACAGGCCCCGAAATGGCCTCAAATCAAAAAAACAGGGTCGCCAAGGGCTAAAGCCCTTGCCCGCAGCATATACTGCCCTCTTGCTTCACCGTGAAGGGCGTCTCAACCTGAGACAATGCACTCTTGCAATTTTCGGCTGTGCTACCTGCAGAGATCTGCTCCCAAAACAGAAAATGAAAGCAACACTGCTCCTCTTACCAGAACACCGCGAGCTTGGCTTGCTTTCTTGAGCTCCTTACCACGAACAAGGCTCTGATACCATGTCAAGATTGTGGGAGAGAAGGAAGGAGTCTCACTTGTAGCTTTCTTGCTTGCACAATGGGGGAATACACACAAAGGTGGAGGCTGAAAACAGTTTTCCTCTTCTTAGTTGTGTAAGCCAAAAAAAAAGTCTAGTACAAAGAAATAGAAGAACCCTATATATGGGTCTCAAACCAAACTCAACTAACTAAGGTGGCATACTAACTGAGCCACGAACTAGAGTAGATAAGGATAGCTATCATGTAGCTATTATTCATGGACGGTGTACCAACCGCATCTACAACTGACACGTCGGTGACATAAATGCACAACGGTCACCCTGGCGTATCACGAGTGGAGCTCGATATCTCAACAATCTCATCCCATTTAATAGGGTAGGAGGAGTTATTGGCTTGATTGACCATACTACCAGACAATACTATAGGGCTAAGTAATGATTCAACTACACTATAAGGATCCATAAGGAAGTGACTATTTTAGAGTATCAAATATACTAATGGTTGTACAAATATGTAGCCTTACAACAAACAAGGACAAGGATATCATTCAACTTAATAGGTTAACAGGGGTTATTGGCTTGGTTGAATGCATTACCAAGCAAGATGAACAAAAATATTATAGAACTAGCATGTAAGTTTGTTACGATTATTACAACATGAACACAAATATTATAGAATTAGTGTGTTTGTTATGACTATTACAACATTGCACACAAAGCTCCTATGTCAAATGATTTAAGGTCTAGATAGCAAGAAAATGGATATAAGTTCATGCATTCATATGGAGGGAAAAGTTTGCTGGGATGATATTATGACATCCTTATAATCTAGACTCTCAGATTTGCAATTCTAAGGAAGAGAGGTAAGGAGAATCCTTATAATGCACATCCCTAGTTATTAGCCTAAGTTATGTCTATATATATATGCTTCATCATCCATCCATATGTGTGTGTGCATGCACATATTTACATATTTATTTATAAGTATATGCAAATATATGTGCATCTTGTATTTGCATGAGAAACATATTTGGACAATCCTAATTGTATTCACTATCCTATGTAGCAATAGTAATTTACACATATCACTACCATGATATGGTAATAATAATTGCTCTTTTGTTGATCTAGGTGCCCTTTTGTTTATTTTTTTGGTGAGGGAATCTAGGAGGAAAGGGGAGGATACGTATGAGGTCAGCATAATGCATTACTTGATTGCTTCACCTCCCTAGCACAATCAACATACAAACATATCGTGTTGTTACAATTCAACAATGCCTTGCAACCCTTTTATATCCCCCAATGACACCTTGGCTCATTCAATGCACAAGATTTATGAAATTTAAGATACATATTATAAGAATACAAAAATTTTGCCTCTAAGATGTAATGTATTTAAACCAAATAATCTATGCACTAGCATAATGGGTGTTTTGAGTTCATATCTACTTTTAATGGGTCTTGTAATTTCAACAAGATTTCACACACCACCCCCATATCCAAGGGATCTAAATTGCTATTACATACACTCCTTTCATCTTACAAATAAAATCCTTCAACTAAAAAGAAGTACACTTCATTATGCAAGGGATGGCAATCATGGAAGTCCCCAATGCTACCAATTCATTAATGTAATTTAGTCCCGGGTAAGTTGTGTTTTAAATTGGCTCATGACTAACAAGACTACCTCTTCACCATATTTTTGGTATTAATAGATGTAGCATTCAAACTATTATATATGACCTACTCTTTTAAGGGATTTTGTATATTAGCAAGGGATGCTCACCCTTAAATGCAAATGGGGCAAATGGCCATATGCTTGGCTTGAAGTCTTATTCTACATTATAGAAATTGGGCATCACCCACTATGTTGCATTAAAAGCATTCTTAATAGACATGATTTAATTTTATGTTTTAAACCCATGTAAATGGTTTTAGGATAAGTTTCCCTACCATTGCACATCATGTTGAAAGCACTTTCTATAAGATGTTGGATGTGCGTGTGTGTGTGCACATGCACGTGCACACACACGTGTGTGTTTGTGCACATGTTCCTACACATGCATAGGCATGCACACAAAGAGGAAGATGCTTGTACACACACATATGTATGTGCATACACGTGCATAGGTATGCACACAAAGAGGAGGGACATCACATGGATCTAACATGGCATTGCACTTTTGTTTAAACTACCTTTTTAAAATTTTATCAATTTTAAATGGATGATTTGAAGATTATTTATTTAGCATTACATACATAAATTGTTTAGACTTTCCAATGCAAGTTATAAACCTTTGATGTTGACTTTTATGAGGTTTATGTGCTCGTCAAATCAAATCAACTCAAAGTTGTGCTTACCTATACGGCACATTATAAGGGGACAAAAGAGAGTGTGTTTCCTCCCATTTTTGGCAACTCAATGAGGCAACATAAATTAGGTCACCTTGTGTTTTTCATTGTGTATAATTGGAGCAAGTTATTGGGAAAAAAAATTGTACATCTCTCCCATTTGTAATTGACTACTTCAATTTTGTTAGCATATTCTATAGATAATTCCCATCCATGATGCATAAGCACTTCACAAGTACATACATCTATGAAAGCTTTTCTCTTAGTACTTTAGGAGCCATGACATATATTGGCTCTAATTTTTCCATATATAAGAAGCAACAAATATATGTGAGCAAGCACAATGTTCATTTCAAATTGTAAATGCAATACATAATACTTAATCTTAAATAAAATGAAGAAAATCAATAAAAATTGACCAAAAAAGGAGGTGCACAAGAAGACGATTATGATATCTACATGTAGGAACATTGAATGGTGGAATTTATTTGTCATAATAGTGCGCTTTGCGGCAGCTTCGCTGCCCAAAGCAGTAAGTGAAGTTGGAGTGTATAACAACTTTGCTCGACAATCCATTTCTCCTCTTTCTCTCTCCTCTTTTCCCTCTCAATTTCTAATGCTTTTCTTCACCCTCTCTCTCTCCCCCCATTTCCCTATGTCCAATTTTCTCTTTCTCTCTCTCTCTCTCTCTCTCTGTGCCTTCTATTTTACTTTATTTTTTCTCCTCTCATGGTTCTCTCTCTCCCCTTTTTTCTCTCTCTGCTTTTCTTCTTTCTCTCTCTCTCTCTCACTTTCTCTCTCCACCCTTTCTCCTCTCTCCCTCTCCTCTTTTTTTCTTTTTCTTCTTCTTCTTCTCTCTCTCTCTCTCTCTCTTCATTCTCTTTTAAAAAATTATCTTTTCTCTCTCTCTCTCTCTCTCTCTCGCTTTCTTTTAAATTTTATATTTCCTCTCTCTATTTGTATTCTCTCTTCTTCTTCTTCTTCTTCTTCTTCTTCTTCTTCTTCTTCTTCTTCTTCTTCTTCTTTCTTCTTTTTCTTCTTCTTCTTCCTCTCTCTCTCTCTCTCTCTCTCTCTCTCTCTTCTTCTTCTTCTTCTTCTTCTTCTTCTTCTTCTTTCACTTCCTTTCCTCCCCTCTTTTTTCTTAAAGTATGTAAATTTTATCTTTTTTCTATATATAATTCTCTCTTCTGCTCCTCTCTCTCTCTTCGTCCCCTTTTCTTCTTCTTCCTTTTCTCCTAATTTTCCTTTTTTTCTTATCTCCCTCTCTCTCTTTTAAATTTTATCCTCTCTGTCTCTGTCTCTCTCCTTCTCTCTCTCTTTCTCCTCTCTCAAAAATATTTAAAGTAAAAAAAGACTTTTTTCTTTACTCTTTCCCTCTTTTTTCTTCTTATTCTCTTCTCTCTCTCCGCCCTCTCTCCTCTCTTTTCCTTCTCTCTCCCTCTCCTCTTTTTTCATTTTGTTATTCTTCTTCTTCTCTCTCTCTCTCTCTCTTCATTCTCTCTTTCTCTTTCTTTTAAATTTTATCTTTTCTCTCTCTATAATTCTCCTCTTCTTCTTTTCTCTCTCTCCTTTTCTTCTCTCCCTGCTTTTCTTCTCTCTGTCTCTCTCCCCCTCTCTTCTCTCTTTTCCTTTTTCCCTTTCCTCTCTCTTTCTCTCTCTTAAATTTTATATTTCCTCTCTCTATAATTTTATTTTTGTTCTCGCTCTCTCTTCTCTTCTTTCTCTCTCTCTCTCTCTCTCTCTCTCTCTCTCTCTCTTCCCCCCTTATTTTTCTTTTCCTCTCTTTTTCTCTTTCAAGTTTTTTTCTCTTGCTCTCTTTTTTCTCAATCTATTTTTCTCTTTCCTCTCTTTTCCTTTCTCTCCCCCTATTTTCTCTCTCTTTCAAATTATATTTTTCCTCTCTGTCTCTCTCTCTCTCTCTAAGTCAAAAACTATATTAAAAAAGTTTAATTTAAATTCCTCTTTCTCCCCTCTCTCCATATTATTGTCATTATTATTATTGTTGTTATTATTATTATTCTCTCTCTCTCTCTCTCTCTCCCCCCTTCTATCACCCTCTCAAAGTGTGTGAAAAACTGTCCAAAGAATATTAAATAAAAAAGCTTTAAAAATATTTTAATTAAAAGGAAAGTTTAAATTAAAAAGTTTAATCTAACACACACACACACACACACACAGAGAGAGAGAGAGAGAGAGAGAGAGAGAGAGAGAGAGAGAGAGAGAGAGAGAGAGAGAGGGGGGGGGGAGGAATTTAATTAAAAAGGGGAGGGAGAAGAGAAAGGGAGAGATTATAAGTGAGAGAGAGGGGAGGGGGTTTTAATTAGAGAGAGAGAGAGAGAGAGAGAGAGAGAGAGAGAGAGAGAGAGAGAGAGAGAGAGAGAGAGAGAGAGCCTAGGCCCTACAATGAGAGAAAGGGAGGGGGGAGGGGCTTTTAATTAAAAAGAGGAGGGGAAGAAAAAAGGAGATATTACACTTGAGAGAGAGGGGAGAGGGGGGTTTTAACTGGAAAAGGGAGGTTTGGAGAAGGGGGGGTAGGTTCGGGAAGCCCTCTGGAGGTTTTGGGCTTTTCAAATTCACAACCCAAATAATATAATAGTAAGAAAATTATTTTATTTTTTATAGAAAATTAACCAAAACTTCAAGTAAAAACTACAAAAAAGGACTAAAAGACCCTAATAAATGCTAACCTTTGGCTCAAACCAACCAAGTACTGTTATGTAGTGTTTAAAGGGAAATCACCATTAGTCATAAATGAATTTGGCTCAATAAGGGACATGATGTGTTTATCCTATCTTTTTTACAAAACCCACCCAAAAAGGTTGAGCACCTTCTTTTGCACATCTATCAATTATTGAGCTTCATACTATATGCATTGGGATTTTCATAAAGCACATGCAACTTTGATCCTTTTGAATAAATTTGTAATCCCCAACTGTTTATTAGATTATTGAGTGTTATGCTTGTTTATCGGATGTATGAGCTAGAAAAATAATTTGTCCTTTGGGACAAAAAGGTTTGTGCTATATAGTTGACTTCAATCCATCCAATGGAATCATTCCATTAAAGATTTAGATTTTCCTTAGATAATGATTTTCTAAGGGGTCCCATTGTATATGGATACATTGTTGAATGCTAACATTAAGGAAGATATGTGCAACTATTTAAGAAGATAGCGATTTATGCATTTTTTAAAGAATGTTTCAAATGGCTATTTTAATTATGCCAAATTTTCACTGTTGATGGGTGTTAAGCCATCACACAGTAGAGCTGAGAGGATTCGATCTTTCGATCGATAGTACACACCCACCTCTACTAGTTGGACTATGATTCATTGGCAATTCGTGCATTTTGTGTCTATTGTGGGAGAAATGTTATCACAAAAGATACATTGACATGTGATGCAACCTAGTTTCTAACCCTTGCTCTCTACTTGCCTTACCTAAAAAAAATTGAAAATATATGTCACATTGAAGTGATCAATTATATTATTGCTAAAAAAATGATAATCACAAAAACATACTTTAGAAGGTAGAAGATATATGATAATGGAATGTAACCCATTTTGTCTTGTTAAATGTAAATATTCATTGTCATCACTAAAAAAAGCACATTGGAAATCATGTGCAACCTTCATTGTCATCATTAAAAGAAGCACATTAGAAATCTTCATGTGCAATATAGATCCCTTAACATAATAACATGGCTTTGCTAAACACATTGTAATGTGTTCTACTTCATGAATACAAGGTTTGTCATAGTCTAGAATCTAATTGATTCATTAATCACTCCACTTTAAGCTTTTTTTAATACATCAATTTTGAAATGCTTGATTGGGCTCCATCAAGATCACTTCAATCTTGAGGGTAAAGGCACCACAAAGCCACCCAATAGCAGGATTTGGAGTACTTTGACCTTCTTTACTATAAAAGAATTAGTACTTTAATTTCTAAAACATCCCTGAGTAGCTCACAATCAAGCTATTAACCTTGGATTCATTTTAACCCTCATGAAAGATAGGCTATTGATATAATGGAAGACTAAAGTAGAGTAATTGAGGGTACCAAAATCTAATTTGTTTCAAATAAGGATCAATTTCAAAAGATATTAATGTGGCACCATTCATATGTAAGGTGTTGTTATGACATTTGCAACTTACTTTGAAAGACATTCCTTATGTTGTAAATATTCAATAAGAGTCATCAACATCACTCGTATACTATTTGTTAATTATTCTTAGGGTTGAATAGAAGGCTTGCAATTGGATGAGAAGGTTGTGGGGAGTCTCTATTTAGTTCCACACTAACCGTGTCCATAAGAAGATTATTTATGCAAAGAGAATAGGACCTGTCATGAGCCAGTGGTAAAGGGAAGGTACCCAACCAAAAAGTGAAAACCCTAATGTATATAATGTGTAAAAGTGAATAGAGAACTCATTCTTCTGTGTGTCGTCTTGTCTATCATTTTGTTGCACCATTTATTGAGAATGGAGAGAGTGAGTGAATGAGAGTGCGAGCTTGAGTGAGGGACTAGTAATGGCGAAGCTCATATTCACCTGTTGCTTCCATAGGTTGAAGAGTAAGGAGTTTAGTGAGAGGTAGTGTGTGATGGAGAGTAAGAAAGAGAGAGAGTGAAGAACCATTGGGAGAAGCTCTCCTCCATTCTTCACCTCTATTTCTTCTTCTCTATCTTCTCTTGACATTGGAGCTATATGGTGTGGATGCAAAGGAGTAGAGGAGGCATCTTGGAGTGTGACACATGAATTGTGAGGCCATCAATGAACCTTCCATGGATTTGGACTAAAACACAATGAAGGTAAGTAGGTGAGTCTATTACAATCTTTGAATCTTTTAGTGTCTTACTGCATGAGGAGTGTGAAAAAAAGCCAAATAGTTCAGAGCTAGAGTATGAGCTAACTAGGTGAGAGAGACTTGAGTTATTAGAACATTGAACCCTTGAATGAATAAGATTCTTTGTCCAATGTCCCATTGTTGAGCTCTCATTGAGCTTAACATTTTGTTTTGTTACCAAGAACAAGGATAGATTTGGTTCGCATAAAGTGCTTTTATTGTTATCCTCTGGTGGAATAGGAAGCTTGTGGGCTTGAGTGGAATGTAACATGAGGAATTGATCTCCTGATTTGCTTACTTTAAAACACACATATGTCGTTAGAAAACCAAATTGGTAATAAATCAATTTGAGGATTGGAATTAGATTAGGACATATTAGAGTATATTAGGAGCATTGAATAAAGGAAAAACTTTGAAAAAATCACAAAAAAATTCAATCTATAGATCTTGTGCAAAAACTATTATGCTAAAAGATTCATTGATACATTATTTGCTTATATTAGATGGATTGAGCTTCATGGATTCATCAGCTTAAGAGCTTGACCAACCCACTGGGAAAACCAATCCACTCTTATAAGGAACATGATTGCCACCACACGACTCACACATGCGATCCTATGATCTAGTCATGAGATTGTAGGGTCTCTGGCTCAATGCATGATCTACAACCATTGTATGACTTGCCACCCTCCTCCAATCATGCCCTCCACTCCAACTCTCCAACCACATAAGACTTGTTGTACACAATCCTCAGTACCTTCTATACAATCCAAACTCATCATAGCACAATCCATGTGATCATTCATCATCTCCACTACACCCATGTTGCACATGTTCCCCACTACCTTCTATGCAATCCAAATCCATTACTTTGCTACTAAATCCCTACTACACCTCTATTGAACATGATCCCCACTACCTTCTATGTGATCCAAACAACCCTTGTTGCACATGATCCTTGCTACCTTCTACACAATCCAACCCATCATAGCACAATCCACATGATCTATTGTCACCTCCACTACGCCCCTACTAGTCTTGGTCTTCACTACCATCTCCATCACCATCGTGCACCATCCCTGTCATCTCACATGATCCGCCTCTATGCATCGTGCTAACTCTACAAGAGATCTATTCTTTCTCTCAACTACAGCACTTAGTTATGGTGTATATAGCACTACAGATTAGTGTTTTATCCCACGTTTAACTAGATATGCACTAAACTCCTTAGACATATACATCCCCCTTGATTAGAACAAAGAATGCCCACTTTATATCTTGATGAACTTCGAACCATGCTTACAAATTGCTTAAAGCAAAAAAATATTTCAAAATTAAACTTCAAAGCATATATCCATGAAGTTTGGAGTAATTCTCAAAAATGTCCCAAAGGATAAAGAGTTTCCAAAAGATGATGTCTGGATTATACTGTTGGGGGTAAATGCACCACTTGTGTATTCACTACACTTCACTACACTACAGCACTCGCACACCTGTACATTGCAACAAGTGATGGCACCCATCATTGTCACTTCATTCTTTTAGTGACTAATGAATAAGGGAAGGATGGACACACATTGTGACTATCGAAGATTCTACACCTTGAGTCTCTCTCTCGTGCTCTCTTTCTACATCCTCCATAGCTTGCACCTCTATTGCTTCTTGCTTACTTGTGCTTCCACTCGAGCTTTTCCCTTTAACTGATATCAAAGCTAAGATCGAGGAACTTCACTTGCCATTGCTTTAGCCTAAATTCAAATACCTTTAGCACTCCATTTAGGACAACCATTGCTCAGGCTTCCAAGGTAATCATTTGGTCTTCCTTGCTTCTTGGCTTGATTAAGGCTTCTTCAAGGCATTATAGGGGCTTCATTGAGCTCACCTTGAGTTTCCTTGTGCCATGTCTACTCCATTTGTAGTAGCAGCAATCCCAATAGCAACAACATGATTTGCGACTATATTGCTATTGGCCCCATGTTTGATTTGGTTGACCTCTCCTTGAGCTCCTGGACACTCTTGGCTACCTTGGTAGTCAACTTGAAGCTCCCTAGAATTAGCATTTACTCTCAAGCATTGTTTGTGAGCTTCCCAACCTCTATGCTTACTGTAATATACAATAGACTTGCTATTCACAGGTTTGGGATGGCATACTCTCCAAGTTTGACACTTCTTCATGCTCCACTTGTTGATGCTTATTTGGTGCATGAATTATTCAAGACTTCTTGGGTGATGTCTTGATATGCTTGCAGGCTGTATTGAGCTTATTTAGCTCAAATTTTAGTGGTTATTTCAATCCTTATAATAAATAGGGAAACAAGCCATTTATTAGGGAAACTCTATGCTTATTGCTACTTGATGCTCTTTGGGTACTCATTGGGATGTTGATGCTTAGCCTTGAGCGACATGCTTGGATATGCTCTTGAGAGATTTTGAGTTTGGTGGCATTCATATTAGCTGTGGTTACATGTTTTGGTTGCTATAGTAGCTTACATAGTTATGCACTAGAAGATTTTATTGGGTTTTATGGTCTTGACTTATGCTTCATGTATCTTGGATGCTCGAATGTCATGTATATGATCTATTGAGCTTGTCTTCCTGAATTGGAACTTGGCATTCGGTTTTGTTTCAGTGGGAGTCACTTGACACTTGGATATTTGCTTTGAGCTTTGGATTCATATAGTTGAGCACTTGAGCTTCTTTCATTGAGACAATGGGACTCATTGAGTTATGTACATGCTCTCTTTTATTGGATGTAGTTATTCTTCAACGGGCTGATTTGATTAGATGTCTTGAACATCGACACTTATCCCTATCAACATGATGTCAATGATGTATACATGCTTCCTGGCTATGTATTGAGCTATATTACCTTTTGCTCAGTTGGTTATGCATTTGGCAGTTCTTTTCTATTACCATTGAGACCTACTACATGCACGACGTCTATGCCTATTGGATGTATGGTTTACTGACACGTTGAGGTTGTAACAGATCTTTGTACCAGTTGTATGCATCTTCACTACTAGCTACTCTTACATATCCCATTTCTTTTAGGATATACTTAGTAGTGTGATCTTGGATTTTCTTGATTGATTGCCCATAGTTGATCTTGGATTCATTGCTATTGCATTTATTATAGCAGTGTCTAATTGCAAGCTTATGCATTCTTTATGCGAGCAAATGCTTTGATTTGGTAGTTCATTACTGGTAGCCCTACACTTTGGTGTTTTCTTCTGTTTAGACCTTGTCTTGGCTGTGATATGGGGCTAATTTGTAGTCATTTACAACAACATGTTTTCTTGTATTCTACTTTCATTTGTTGACATGATGGATGATGAATCAAATGATTGTGCTATCTTTAATGTTGACAGATTGGATGGCACTAAATGTAGCTATTGAAAGGCACAAATATGGTAAGTTTTGGTGCATAAATTGTAGATTAAGTAGTTAAGGCATGAGGGTGTAAAGCCCAAAAACTTTGATGAGGAGGATTGGGCTGAATTGAATGACTTGTGCAAATCTACAATCATTTGTCACTCTCTAAGTAGGTATTCTACAATGTTGTCTCTCAAGGGCAGACTCTGCATGGTAGTTATGGGAGAAGATCCGTGATGTTTGTGATAAGCAAAGCCCTATCTCTTAGATGTATTGGCTAAAGCAACTCATGGACCTTCGTGTATGAAGGAGGGGACTTCTATATCTGCCCACTTAAATGAGTTTCACTGAATTTTCAACCATTTTTCTTCATAGGGGATTGACTTTAAGGAGAATCTTCTACCATTGTTCTTATTGGTTACATTTTGTGAATAATGGGACACATTCCATATTACTATGTGTGCATTTGACTTGCTGATTGGTTGAAGTTGTAGGATATAGAGGGTGCATTATTAAATGAATAAGTTGACAAAAATAATGTTGCTGCTTCCCATAGATTTCATGCTTTGACAGTCAAATGCAGTAATGCTAAGAGTGGTAATGACCACCGCGGGAGAGACTCTTAGAAGTTTCATTCTCAGTCATGTGGACAGACTTGCAGGAAGTCCCAAGGCCCTAATTTGCATCGACTTGTGATTATTGTGGGAAGCCATATCATATTCAACCATAGTGCCATAAATGTGTGATGATAAGCACAAGGAAAATGGAAATGGCAAAGTGTAGGAAAAGAATGACGATCACAACATTACCCCCCAGTAAGTCCAATGTTAAGATTGAAGAGATTAATACAGTGCATACTAATTTGAATGATGATTACATGCTTGATAAAAATATAAATTGATAAGTTATAATAAATGTGAACCTCCTCTTGGATTGAAGCCCAACTATGAAAAGAGGTCTATCTTTAATATGATGGAGAAGCTCACTGAGAATATAGGTCAAATTGGAGTGGAATATTTTCAACAAATAGATGAAATGATCAATCAAGTTGAGTATAGCTATGAATTAGCTATGATAGGACTTGGTAGTAGAAGGACTCAAGGATATCCTATCTCTACCATTGTGGGGGTCCAACTTGTGACTAGCATTGTGGCTTGCGAGACTAGTTCTGATGTGCCTACGTTTAGAGGTCTCTAGTTACTAGTTCCCTCCATCAAGGTATTCTTGTATAATACCTCGAGAGTTAAAGTAGTTTGCTAGATGGATCTAGTTTCATGTGCCTAGGAAGGTATAGGCTTAGGTCCACTATTAAGGCAAGGATAAGCATTTAATGTCAAGAATTGAGGTCCACTTAGCTTTACTTTTTACCAACAATTATTTTTGATAGTTACTGAAATCTATTAATAAGGTGTTTGTATAATCTATTACTACATCATACAGCTCTATACATATGACATAATCTCTTGCTTAATGGCAATTAATTCATACTTAAAGCTAGGCTTGAAGGGTATTACCACATGCTCAAGTGTTGACTTGAAAGCCCATAATCCCATGTGCATATTCATATTCCATTGAGAGTTGCCCAATGTAGACCTTACATTTATTAGTTCATTAATTTGTCATCTTGTTAGATGCATGAATTGGGCTCACCATGCTATGTTAAATCTATTAACTAATTACTCAACCTACTAATCTAATAATACTAGTCTACTAACTAACCTATAATATTCTACTACTAATCTACACATAGTACTAATCTAGTAATGTACCTAATACTAGTCTACTAATCTACTACCTTATTACAACTATCTAATTATCACTAATCTACTAATCCACTAACTAACATGCCGATCTTCTTCTTCTTCTTCTTCTTCTTCTTCTTCTTCTTCTTCTTCTTCTTCTTCTTCTTCTTCTTCTTCTTCTTCTTCTTCTTCTACCACTACTACTACTACTACTACTACTACTACCACCACCACCACCACCACCACCACCACCACCACCACCACCACCACCACCACCACCACCACCACCACCACCACCACCACCACCACCACCACCACCACCACCACCACCACCACCACCACCACCACCACCACCACCACCACCACCACCACCACCAATCTACCATTCTATGAGTAACCTAGTTTATGAATCTACTAACCTACCACCATCATAGACACATTAGTTCATTTTCTTATTAGTTGATATACTTAAACAATTAGTTGATATGATAACTTTTTTTTAGAAAAATAGTTACTAATAACCAATATAATTATGACCTAACTAATTACTATACCAAAATTAAATTGGCATAATTTTAATTAATTGTACCTATTAAATGTTGAACCTAAGAATCCACTACTACTATTGACTTTATAAAGTAGTATCACTATGCTAGTATTACTACTAATGCTGACCTAAACCCTAAACATACTACCTACTACAACTACCAAAGTACTAAAGTGATACTACTATTGACCTACTAATCATGTACCTTCTAACCTCCTATACTATTTGTAACATATTAACGTAGTACTACTACCACTTGACACCCTAAACCTATTACTACTAAAATAATAATTTACCTTTTGACCTAGTAACATATTTGTTACTAGTCTACTAACGAACTATGTAGCCTACTAATCTACAATTATCGATTTATCATCACTATTAATTTATTAACTTATTTGGTGCTATAAGTAATCTACTAAAACTAATGAACCTAGTAATCTAGTGCTATAGCTAATATGCTAACCAAAATACTAATCTACTACTATTAATCAATCACAACTTCTAATTTGCTAATTACCTATTATTAATTTACACTACAAGGTACAAGCCACATATCAACGTTCAAAATGACACAAATATTCATAAAAAAATTTTCCCCGTCATTGCTAAAAGCATTGATATACACGTTTCTATAGATCCATTGCTATTTGCATTTCTATTGAAAGGGAAGTGGAACCCAAGAGGAAGAAGCTTGGCGGTGAGAGCTATGGCGAATGGAGAGCAAGATCCAAGAGAGAGAGAGAATCAAAAGTGGAAACTCCAACAACCACAATGTGTGGCCGGGCCTTCCTTTATTCAAACTATCATTAAAAGAATAAAGAATAAGTGACAATGACGGGCGCCCGCCACCTGCAGTGTGTAGTGGGGCAGGTACTGTCAATGTAGTAATACATGGGCGACTAGGCGGAGGCACCTTTACCCCCAACAACCTCCCACTTAAAGGCGAATCTGCCCTAGTGAGAGAGAAAAAAAGAAAAGATAGTACAACATGTACACATGTACAACAGGATGAGGAAAAAGACGTCATCTCATTCAATGCCCATCAATCTCCTGAGGAAGGCAAAGCGCTCGGTAGTGAGGCACTTCGTGAGCAAGTCTGCAGGATTTTGCTCAGTTGGAATCTTGACAAGGTCAACAGACCTGTCCTCAACGACCTCACGAATGAAGTGATACCTCACCTCAATATGTTTCGTCTTCGCATGGAAGACCGATTCGTGGCCAACTGAATGGCACTCATAGAATCCGAATGCAGTGTAGGCATAGCATATGTCATACCAAGGTTAGCAATCAAATGGCCTAACCAGATAGCCTCCTTGCAAGCCTCTATGGTTGCAATATACTTAGCCTCTGTAGTAGAAAGGGCCGTACACTTTTGTGCCCTAGAAATCCAAGAGATAGCCCCTCCAGCATAAGTGAACACATAGCTAGAAGTGGACTTCCTACTATCAGCATGTCCTGCATAATCAGAGTCAGTGTACCCCACGACTCCTGTATCTTGGCTGCCACAACAAAGACACATATCTGCTGTGCCCTTCAAGTACCTCATGATACCCTTTACGACATCCCAATGTTTCTTGCTAGGTGTAGCTATATAACGTGCCAGAACCCCAACTGCAAAAGCAATATCTAGATGGGTGGCTATCATGGCACACATAAGACTTCCCATGGCTGATGCATAGGGAATCTTGGCCATCTCGGCCCTATGCCTATCTATGGACAATTGGCCTGTGAAACCTTCACATGAGAAGGTAACGGACAACCAATAGGCTTAATATCCTGCATGTGGAAGTGCTCAAGGACTTTATGAATGTACTCCCTCTATGACAAATAGAGTAGTCCCTGGAGATCGATCGTGCGTAATGCACATACCAAGTATACGAGAGGCCTGTCCCAGATCTTTCATCTCAAAGCTCTTCTTGAGCTAAGCCTTAAGAGCATCTAGCTTCTCATGAGTAGTCCCTGCTAAAAGCTTGTCATCCACATAGAGTACCAAAATTAGTAAAGAACCATCACGGCTTTCTTCATGTACAAGCACGGATCCATAGCACTGCGGCTGTAGCCCTGTGAGATTGCATGAATGTATTAAACTTATGGTACCACTTTGTAGGTGCCTGCTTCAAACCATATAGACTCTTCTTTAGCTTGCACACTAGGTGTTCCCTGCCAGGGTCTGCAAAGCCCTTGGACTGCTCCATGTAAATCTCATCATGCAAGTCCCCATGTAGAAAAGCCGTCTTGACATCCATTTGGTACAAGTCCAGGTCAAGCTGTGCAACCAAGGCCAAGACTAAGCGTAGGGTGGTCATCTTAACCACAGGAGAAAAGACTTCATCAAAGTCAACACCATGCTCCTGCTTAAAACCCTTAGCAACCAATCGAGCCTTGTATGTCAGCTTGGGGTGTCTAGGGGTACTTTTCAGCTTGTACACCCACTTGCATGGCAACGTCTTCTTACCCGGAGGCAAGGAAATCAAATCCCAAGTCTGATTCTTATGCAATGAGTCAAGCTTAGACTACATAGCCTTCTCCCAAGAGTGACAATCATCCTTGCACATAGCCTCATCATAAGTGAGAGGCTCTCCTGCATCTGTAACTAGTACATAATCCATAGAGGGCGCAAAACAATTAGGAGGTCGTCTATCTCTAGTAGAACGCCTCAACCCAGACTCTGCTGCCTGGCCGACATCCTGTCTAACATCAGCATGTCTAGCATCTGGGCCATGAGCATCAGGTGATGCCGCATGCTGTCTAGCTGGCTGTGGAGTGGGCTGAGCATGAGCAAGTGGCTCCTCCTAAAAGATAACTCTGCGTACCTCAACCACTTTCTCAGGTTGCATATGCATTTTGTCCTCATGAAAGATGACATCATGGCTATTGATCACTTTCCGCGCTTGCGGATCCCATAGATGGTAACCCATCTCTCCTGCATCTCCATAGCCAATGAAAATGCATTTAACACTTTTAGGATCTAGCTTATTGCATTTGTCCTTGGGCACATGGCAAAATGCCTCACATCCAAAGGCACACAAATGATCAAAAGAGGGGGGCTTGCCTGCCCATACCTCCTCTGCAACCTGAAAGTCAATGCCATTGCTAGGTGACCTGTTAATGAGATGCACTGCATTAGTAATTGCCTCAGCCCAAAAGTGTTGTGGTAAGCCAGCCTGGCTAAGCATGCTACGGTTCCCGAATGGTCCTATTCATGCGTTTAGCCATACCATTCTGGGGTGGGGGTGGTCAATTGACACTTAATACCCCGCTCATCACAAAACTGCTCAAAAGCACGTGATACATACTCACCCCCATTATCTGACCTTAGGCATTTGAGCCTTTTCCTAGACTGGTTCTTTGCCAATGCAGGCCAACGCTGAAATGTGTCTAAGACATCGGATTTTCTCTTTATGGGATAAGCCCAAACCTTACGTGAGTAATCATCTATGAAAGTAACAAAGTACTTTGCCCCACCAAAAGTGACTGACAGGGCATGGGCCCACATACATCTGAGTGCACGAGAGCCAAGGGCTCACCCATGCGTTTCTTACCAGACTTTTTATGTGTATTTCTAGTCTACCTGCCATACAAACAATGATCACAAGAATCAAAATGTGAAGAGTCAAAAGGCAAAAGATACTGCAAAGCATGGAGCATTTTCATTCCTTTAACAGACATATGCCCCAAATGAGCATGCCAAAGGGATACATGGGGAATAGAACCCACAGACAAAACATGATCCAATGTAGCTCCAAATACAAGTAAGGGATAGAGGCTGCTAGACTTGGCACCTCTTGCAAGTACAAGCCTACCACGAGTAATCTTCCATGCAGAGTCTCCAAAAGACATAAAATACCCTACATCATCAAGCTGTCCAGCTGACATAAGGTTGCGAGTCAACGGAGGTACATGGCGTACATCATGCAAAACAAAAGAACTACCAGAAGGAAATTGTAGCTTAACATCCCCAATGCCCACAATGTCAAGAGATCTGTCATCACCAAGACCCACAGAACCATGTTAAAGAGAGCTGCGTCTTTCAGATGACCAACCATACTGTCCCAAATCAAAGCAAAAAGAGAAGATTGCAGGTTGCTATAATTAGCAAAAAATGCACTAAAACCACTGCTAAAACTGGCTGAAAGGGTGGATTTCACCAAGAGAAGCACCTATCCACCAAATATGACCAAGATAACAGCAAATAGTAAGCATTACCCTCATAGAAGTGCTCAAAATTTGCAGATTTCAGCTTGTTGTAACAAAGGACAGAAGTATGTAAAACTGTCCCAAAATGAAGCAATCACTGATACATATGGCACTGCAACTGCCATGTAGCAAGATACATCCAACAGTGAGTTTCCAGGGGCAAGAAGGTACCAAGAACTGTCAAACCAATAACCTGTCAGGCAAGAGACATATCATAGGTCTAGAAATCATGCATGTAATGGGTCTCAGGGTAAGAGAAGAGACCAAGCACAAGCATAACTGATAGAGCAAGAAGCTCAATATATAACCATCCAAGATGCATACAAAACTGACAAAGCTGTGATAGAGATAGGTGCATGCCCCAATAGGCATATCAAATCAGCCCACTATAGATAAACTGCAGACATAAAGCTCTCAAGAGAGCAAATGCATATAACTATCCCACAAGCTCAAGCTCATCTGTAAATAAGACTTTGTGTAGATCCGAATATACCAAGAGGCTCCCACTGGAAGTGAAGTCAAATGCAAAGAGAGCAAACAACACTTTAATACATCAAATACATAGCATAAGACATGCCAAATCTGAGTAGGGTACATCCGGAGCATGAATCCCCAGCTATCTTAGACCTGTAAAGCATAAGCCTGAAAGCATTCAAAGAGTATGTAACTGACACCCAAATGTAACGGCAGTAGATCCAAAATGATCAAATATATTTGAAGATGAAGCTCCAAGTAACTATCAAGCATGGGCAAACCAAGTGGCATCCATATCTGACCAAAGCATAAATGCAAGAGGCCTAAATGTCAATCAGTGACAATAGGCATAAACTAGTCCAAAACATGCCAACTGAGGTCAAGTCAAAGCCTAATCCAAGCTCAAAAGCATTTCGAAAGCAAGAAGAAGCATTGGACAACCTCCAAATACATCCGTATGATCATTCAAACCTCCAATGAGCACCCCGTATACATGAACCAATGCATACACCAAGTAAATGAGCTTTAGCCCACTATATTATAGCAAGCAATTTACTATTAAATGAAGCTCAAACGGTGCTGAAATCTGCTCCAAATCAGTCCCAAAGCACAGACATAGCATCCCATAACATCCGGGCATCATCGGGCATCAATAGGCATCAAATGGGCAATGCCAAGAATCATCAAATAGTAAATGTCAAGTGCTGCCCTTTTTTGATAGTCCTAGGACTGTGTATACAGCAAAGGGCTGAAGGGGGAAGCACTTGAATCAATTACTGGGAGTCAAGCACTAATGCCAGGGAGTCAAGCAATGCTCGGGAAAATTGCCAAGAGTGCCGGGAAGTCAAGGAGGAGCAGGGAAATGTCAGGGAGCAGATCGGTCCAGTCCCCTAAAAATGCACCAAAAATTGTGCTGGCTATTTCTGGGGGCTGGGGGGTCTTCAACAACCCTCGGGGGCACTTGGCAATGTCGAGGGGTCTCCAATGAAGCCCATGAAGAATTCGATGAAGGTTCGGAACCTTGGGGAGGAGGAGGGAGATCAAAACATACCTGCAAATGAAGGTGCCATGGCTGCCGTTGAAGCTCAGGTTAAAGCTCTTCAAATCCGGGCTGAAGAGAATTCTGGGCAAGCTCCAATGCCTTTGCTCTAATACCAGTGGAAAAGGAAGTGGAACCCAGGAGGAAGAAGCTTGGCGGTGAGAGCTATGGCGGATGGAAAGCAAGAGCCAAGAGAGAGAGAGACTCAAAAGTGGGAACTCCAACAACCACAATGTGTGGCCAGGCCTTCCTTTATTCAATCTGTCACTAAAAGAATAAAGAATAAGTGATTGTGACGGGCGCCCACCACCTGCAGTTGCAGTGGCGGGTACTATTAGTGTAGTAATACACGGGCGGCTAGGCGGAGGCGCCTTTACCCCCAACATCTATTCGCGTTGTTTTTGTGACACAAATAGCGATACTTTTTGACACATATATCGACTCACATAGCGATGTGTATAGTAAACTAGCAACGCAAATAGCGATGGTTACAGAGAGAAATTTTTTGATTTTGCTACCCTGCCACTCCCTAGCACCATGTGCTAAATAATATTCTATAAAGCAATTACATATTGAATACACAATTGTCATCAAGACATGTGTAAAAACTACATTAAACTACAAGACTGATAACTCATAAAATAAGTACGAGATTGATGATGACAACTCACAAAACTATATGGAACCATGGAGAGGAGAGTCCAAAACAAATTGTTAACCTCAACTTGAGATGGAAGAAGTAGGTCAAAGAACAAGCAAAGGCACAAGGACGGTCTCTAAAATTAAGTTAAAGGCAAAAGTGCATTTTTAAGTGGAAGGCATCCCAAAATTTTTGTAAAAGAGTGCCATGCTTGCTCTTGTGCAAATTGTAAAAGGGTAGATGGGCATAGGCTAAAGAAATAGGCAAAGTAGAAGGGAATGGAAAAGAGGGCCATGCTACCATGGCCAGTCATGTAAAAAAGGGGATGACCGCCCATGGGATTTTAGGGCATGTATATAAAGTTCAAAAAATTGAATGAAAGCTCATTCTTTAGTGTGTGGCAACAAGAGACTCTTCTTCTGCTCTTCTTCTCTCCTCTTGCTTGTTTGTGTGTGCTTGAGAGAGGGAGTGTGTGAGTGTGAGGGAGTGAGTGTGTGAGGGTGAGTGATCAAGGAGGTGAAGCTCTCCACCATCTCCTCTCTTCTTCTTCTGCTCTTTTCTGTTGTCTTCTCTTGTCTCACATGCGGCTATGGAGGATGGAGGTGGAGGCTTGAGGATGCTTGAGCTTACATCAAGAATCATGGAGCTATTGGTGTGCTTGAGGGAGGAGGTAACTCATTCATGCTTTGAGGTAAGCTCACTACACCTCGGTAGGATCGAAGGCGTGTCGGTTAGGTGAGAGATAGCCATAGGTGCTTGCTTGAAACGCTTGAACGAATAAGTGGTCCATGGGGCTTGGAAGTTGTGTGAACTCCCTACATTTTGGTTCCATTGCCGGGACCAACAGATTTAATCTTGAGCGTTGCACGCTTCAAATCGAGTAACGAAGTAAGGGTTTCATCCTCGTACCGAAGCTTGAGATAGGTAAGAAGTTTTGGGTTTTTTAATCTTCACAACAAGTAAGTATTTTAGTTATTTTGATGGTTTGATGGTTAGGAGAGTAGGAGAAATCAATCCAGTCCTTTGTTTTTTATTCTTGTTGCATTTAGAGTAAGTTAGGGACAAAGAAATCAAATTGGAAAGGCGTAGGGCTTGCTATAGTAAAATAGGCCCAAATAGAGCACAAATAAAGAAAAATGGGAAGGGGAAGTGCTCAAGGGGATTAAGGTCAACAAGTGAGGGATTAGGAGTGGCAAGACCTTTTGGGGCCAAGGGAGAGCTCATTTGAAACCTTGGTTGGTTGAGAGAGAGAGAGAGAGAGAGAGAGAGAGAGAGAGAGAGAGAGAGAGAGAGAGAGAGAGAGAGAGAGAGAGAGAGAGAGAGAGAGAGAGAGAGAGAGAGAGAGAGAGAGAGAGAGAGAGAGAGAGAGAGAGAGAGAGAGAGAGAGAGAGAGAGAGAGAGAGCTCCATTGTGTGGATTCACTTCGATCTTGCCGCCGACGAGTTTCTCTCCCGCTATAGGTATACTCACACCTTCTCCTTAATGCATAGATAGGATCTAGAAGTGCTTGACATGTATGAAGCCTTGAATCTCTCGGTGCGATGAATTTTTTGCTATTTTGGTAAAAAAAACACGTTGTGTTTGGTCGATTCGAGCGGATCGATCTTGGGTTGAGTCCCAAAATTGGCCCTCGGCCACTCGTCTTCGGCCATTCGGCTTGCCCAAGTCATCCTAGCACATTCAGGCATGTAGCCACTCGACCCACCTAGACTCGGCCCATCCGAGTCGTACACTTGGCCAGACTAGGTACTTGGCCCTTCCAATTCAGCCTCCTGCCCAATAGTCCTATCTGGCCACTCGGCCCTCGGACTCGGACACCCCACCCATGTGGCCCTCGGCCATTTAGCCCATTGGCCATTGACGCGAATCTGATAATACCCTGACCTTAAATCAATCTTGGAGAAGTTTTTTTCTCCTTGCAATCGATTGAGTAACTCATTTATCCTTGGAATGTGGTATTTATTTTTGATGGTTACTTGGTTCAGGCCTTTGTAATCAATGCAGAGCCAGTCCCACTCCTCTCGTTCTCAGCCATTCGGCCCATTTGAATTGTACACTCGGCCCCTGCAATTCGGTCCTATTGGATCGCATTTGATTTTTTTCAAAAATTTTAAATTCTGGACCAGACCCACCTAGACATCAATCGTAGGAACCTCCGAAGGCCATATAGACACTTGAAACGCCTTTCTGGCGCAAGGAATAGAAGAAATGGTGAGACGTAGACGTGAAGGTGATGCTAGTCGACTATCTAGCGACCCAGCCTGTTAGCGGTATCAAGCGAAGTCGTAGACCCCAAACAAATCTTGACTGAGCGGGAGGCATAGTGAAAAACCCTATACGGCCAGAAACTGTGAAAATACGAGCCTATTAGGCCAAACCCATACATGAGAGTGCACAAGCCACTTAGACACTTTGTTTTCTCACTCACTCTGATTTCCAGTCCTCGAAACATACTTAAGAAAAGCTAAAAGCCTAATTGCGCACAGTGCACAGAAAAGAGTACGCACACACACACACACAGAGTGAGGGTAAGTTGAGGACTGTTTTAATTAACAAGGAACTCACTTAGATATAAAAACTTGAAGGAACCCACAAGTAAGAGAAGATCCCAAGACATAGATGGGTGATCGAATCCCCAAAGGTAGGACCAAGTGAAGAACACGACTAAAAAACCTAAGGTATCAAGGAGAGACACTATTGGTGAAGTGGATCTGCCCAACCTCATCAACTTGATCGACAACTTGGTAGAATAGGAAATCTTAAACATGGAAGAGGGTAGCTTAGGCCATAGAAGCAACAAAGAACTTGACTTAGGAGACTTTCCTGAGGCAATCCATGAGCAAATATGGTGCTCAAACCTGGTTAGAACACTGCGGCGGAAGACCTGCGGAGGACATCATAGCGGATCTTGAGGAGGAGAGAAAGCTAGCACGCAAAGCTTTGCTAGGCATATTTGCATACAAATCCATGATCAACAGACTAAGAGCTTATGGCAGAGCATGGAAATGCAAGAGATCCATAGAGTGCTAGCCCTAGTAGTTAGGGAGAAATCGGATGGAGAGCAAGAGAGCGCTAGAAGGAGACCTCATGCTGAGCAAGCTTTTGACAAAGCAGATTCTAGATAACACGACAGTGGAGCAGAGCATTGTGGCATTCGCAACATTGCTACCGACAGGGCTAGGAGTCAGTTAAGGCTCTAAGAGCCAATCGAAAATTCCCGTGGTAGTAAAGTAGATAGACAAACGCCAAATGAACGATGACTTGTACAACTTTGTGGAGCAATTTGAGCAAGTCTGTGAGGCCAATGGCTTCACTGATCCCACTCTCAATGCTCATAAACTTTCAGTGTGCTTAGGTGATAAGGGCTGGACTTGCTATATGAGTCTGGATGCTGTGGAGTGAGCCAATTTCAAGGGCCTGAAAAATCTCTTCATTAAGAGATTCTTCGAACCAGGATACTATGATAACCTACTAGTGCAACTCATGAATGTCAAGCAAAGAGAGAAAGAGGACATCCAAGATTACGTGACCCATGTGAGGAGCCTCTTATTAAGAGAATCCCTATGGGCGAGAGACCAACCGAAAGAGTAGTGTCCATAGTATTCATTAATGAAATACAAAGTGAAGAGCTCTACAAAGCCTTGGCAAGCAACTTGAGCTTGTAGCGAGATGTGCTGGCAAGGGTCTTTGAGGAAGCTATTAGAGTGGACGACTAGCTCAAGGAGGGAAGCTCCAAGAGCTCTAATCAAGAAGGGTCGAGTGCTAGGAATTTTGAGAGAGCTTCAACACCAATTGAGAGATCAAGCCCAAGTGCTTAGGATAAAGGGAAGGGCACTGATTCAGGGCAAGAGCTAGTAGAGTTGAAGATGGACATAGCCAAATTGCAGGAGATGATGAGATGACTAGCATACCCACATGTCCAATGCGTGTATTGTGGCAAAAACCACCTGCCAGCCGAGTGTTAGGACCCTAGGTCAGGACCTTGCATGAATTGCAGTAGGTTTGGCCATTATGCCATGCATTGTCGATTACCTCGGAGACTTCCATACTCACAGCCTTGTGGTCAATCCTATCTTGCAAATAGGCCATCAAACTTCTTTCGAAGGGGAGCCCCATTGGCCCTCCTAGCACCTAATTACGCTAACCTGACCATCCCTAGGATGGAGATAAATCCTACAGGTATCCTTAGACTACTTGAACCCTAGTAACTGATCCACCAAGTGACACTCCAATCCACTATGTGGAGGAGCTGAACAACGACGAGCCTTATGCACACCCTTACATATCATTGTATGACGAAGAAGACAATATAGTTCTTATGGACTACCGACCAGTTCTTGTGATGGCGTTAGGTAGAGGGAGAGGCAGAGGCCTAAGAGGGCAGACATAAGAGCCAATCGTGTGTTGGACTTTGGATGACACGTTTCTTCGCGCTGCCTCAAGAGGGAGCAAAAAAATAGAGACAAGACTGACCTAAGATGCGTTGAGTGTGGAATCACTCATCTCTTTGTTGATTGCCCTAGAAGGAAGCCATCCTCTACTTCAGTAAATGAGCCATCAGTCCCATTGGGGTTGTTCAGTGTCGAGACACTCGACGGGGAGGCCACACCCATCCCATTGCATGTCATGACCTGTGCGCAAACAAAGCAAGCCGGCATATCATTGCCAAGGCCTAGCAATCTCGATGCAACCTCAATTGGAAAGAAGAGTAAAAGACTGAGAAAGAAGAGACCAAACGCTAAGATCATGCTCAAAATTGAAAGTACCACAACACTGCTTGTTGGATAGAAGGTCACGAATACAGAGGTAGAAATGTCAGCTCCAAAGACGGCGGCGATGGGAAGTGCTAGGGTCAAGGAGTACCTCAACCCAAAGCCCCATCTCGAAGCCATTGAGAAAGTGAACGAATGGGTGAAAGAAGCCCAAGAACACCTAAAAGAGCCCATACTAGAAGATGAGATTGATGATCTCTCAAGAATTAGCACTCCAGCTGCACCCCCATGACTAAAATCAAGGGATGCAACTGCACCACAAGTAGTGCCACTTAGACAAAGTCTAAATGCAACAGACCAATAGATTAGTCAAGGCCATTGACTAGGAATAGTGGGTTTAGGAGAGAGGCAAGCAGTACCTCGTTAATACGTTTGTGATGACCCCTGTGACTCTAAGCTTAGGAGACCTGCTTAGGCAGCATCCAATGCTATGGCAAGAGTTGAAGCAATGGGTTGAAGAATCAAATGAGCAAGCTGCCGCAGACTCACACGAGCACGATGCAGAAACACAAATACCGAGCCTAGCATTGCACTCAGTGCCTAAGTCCTTCCATGTTAATGTCTTTTGGGAAGGCACAGAGATGCATGCAGTCTTGCTTGTCTTAGCTCTTGGAGATGTCACAAGGAAGAGAATTGTAGATACGGGAGTGAGAGTTAGCGTGCTAAGCCATGCAGTACTCCAAACTTGGGGTAACCTGTCGATCGAGAGACTGGCCAATGGAATGAGGGTGAAACCATTCGGCGTGTTAAAAAATTGGTTAGTGAAGATCGCAAGAGTCCAATTCTCTGTTGACTTTATAGTCATGAAGGGAGTGGACTACGACATCCTACTAGGCCGGTCCTAGATATGCAACATGAGAGTCATAGAAGATTAGGGCAACGTTCTCATCTTTCTAGGTAATTGAACACAAGTTGTAAGTATCTGACCGACACATTAAATGGGCTGCTTTTATTCAAAGTTTTCATCCACTTATCCAATATCAACCCCGAAAATAAAATGTTGTTGCCGATGCCTTAAGTAGAAGACCAGCTATTTCATAATATCTCTGTGATATCTTTTGATTCTCTTATCCCTATGAAAGATACCTATGACCAAGACCCTAGTTTTCAAGCTGATTGGAATAAATTAATTACTAATAACTGGATTCCAATTGATTCATTGTCTTATGCTAATGGACTTATGTTTTATGAGAAAAGGCTATGTGTAACTGTTCCATTTAGATCCTTTGTGTTGCACGAAATTCATTGTCTCTGATACCATTGGTGCGCAAATCAAATGTCGTATGCGTACGTAGCGAGCGCCGCAAGGTCCCCAAGAACAAAGAACTCTACTTTTTGCTCAATAACCAAGAGAAAATTTGCACGACATGAAGCAAGAAAACTAAGTGGGTACAATCTCCCCCCATGCCTTGTGTGAGCGCTCCACAAAGCATGTATTTAATATATTATTTATCTCCAAGCTCAAAAATAGCCCAAATTTACAATTAGAACGCTTTAGCTTTTGTGTTTGCTTTTGTCCAAATAAAGAATAAAGCGGTTGGGCGCCCAAAGAGTCGGGCTGTGCCCAAATACAATGTCCAATAACGAATATTTAAAGATGGACACCTGGAAGACCATGCCAGCTGACCTAGATGCCATCTCCACCATGCTGAAGGATGACGGCAATCAGATTAAGAAATGCTATGGGCCCTTAATAACGAAGTATACCTCATGTAGTCCTGAGGATGAGCGAGACTGGATGCACGTTCTTGCTACCATTGACTTGCCATTCTCTAACAATGAGGAGTATGAGCAAGTCATCAAGATGATGGACAAGCCCAATGGCACACCCTCAGTACCAGTCTACATGATGGCTGGAAGCCTACATAGAGGACCAACCCTGTCACATTCCACCAAGTCCCAAGCAATAGACAAGAGCTCTTTGAGATCTTAGGACACTTGTTTGACAAGCTAGCTGGCAATCCAACAATGAATCTTAAGTCACTCCAAGATCTCTTGGATGAGCTTAAGTGGCGATGGGCCAAGGTGCACGATTTATAATTAATGTACAATTGGACCTTAGTCCCTGACCAACGAGAAGAGACATATCAGGACTTGGGAGATGATGAGCAGTCGGATCAAGATATCTCTGACCACAAATATGAAGAATGTTGTTCCTTCAGTGATGAGAGTGAAAGGGAAATAGACACTATAGAATATGACACTAAGGGATGTGTAATCGAGCAAATATGAGTTGACTCTAGACCACACAAGCAGAACACCTTTAGATTTGAGAGAGGAGTCATGTGCATGGATTGTGATCAAACTTAGTTAGAACACATAGGTGTGATTGACTATGAGCACGCATGCCTAGCCTAACCAAGTGATGCACCACTATTGAAAACAGACTCACCTTTCGAGCTCTATGACCAACAAGAGAGACTCCCTCTTCCAGAGAGGACGGAGAGCTCGATTCTAAGTCAGAAGTCACCATAGATAGTGGTACTAAGATTCCTCAACCTTCCAAAACTAGATGCACCAAGGGGAACCTACCCGTCCACCTAAGGTGCCAACGACTAAGGGAGGAATGACAGAAGTTGCCTAAGGAAATACATGCAGAGCAGCAGCGAAAACTGCAAGACCTACTAAAGCGATTCACAAAATTCAAAAAGGGAGATAGGGAAGTGATCTTGCTGGGAGCCAAACGACAAGGACAAGCAAGCAAACCAATTGAAGGGCCTGCCAAGGTCAAGGAGGTCAATTTAGCGAGGAAAGGGGAGACAAACCAACCTGTCTTTATAGTTGATGACTTGACTGAGAAAGAGAAAGCAAGTCTCATTGCTCTCTTATGAGAATATATAGATGTCTTTGCTTGGTCCCTAGAAGAGCTCAAAGGGGTAGACCCAAGTGTAGTAACTCACAACATACCCATGACACTTGACGCAATGCCGATCAAGCATCGACCATATCCCATGAATCCAAGGCATGCCCATGCCGTCAAGGAAGAAATTGACAAGCTAATGATAGTAGGAGTCATCTACGAAATTGAGCACACGGACTAGGTTTCGCCCATAGTCATCGTATTAAAGAAGAATGGAAAGATTAGAGTGTGTGTCAATTACAAGAAGGTAAACGCTGCTACGAAGAGAGATGACTATCCATTGCTGTACACCGAGCACATGCTTGAGAGAGTGGCTAGCAAAGAGGCCTACAGTTTCCTAGATGGATTCTCTAGATATAATCAGGTGCAAGTGCATCCTAACGATAGACATAAGACCGCATTCGCCATTGAGTGGGGCGTCTTTGCCTACATAGTCATGTCCTTTGGGTTGACTTACGCGCTGGCTACTTTCCAATGACTTATGTCCACTATATTTAAGGATATGCTTAGAAAGGAGTTAGAGGTCTTCGTGAGTAACCTGTGTGCTCACTCTACTTAGATCGAACACTTGGACAAACTCCAAGCGGCCTTTGAGAGCAGTGTTGACTATATCATCTCTCATTGAACCCCTTGAAGTGCCAGTTTTGGGTAAAGCATGGATGCATCTTAGGGCATGTAGTGTCAAAGAACGTCGTTGTCATAGACTTCTTGAAGGTCAAGGTCATTGTCGATCTTCCATCCCCAACTGATTACAAGGGCGTTCAGTGCTTCTTAGGCCATACATGGTATTATCAGTGATTCTGTTGAACTACGTATTGATTGCTAGACCTCTATACAAGCTGCTGATCATATTCGAATGGACTGAGGAATGCCAATGTGTGTATGAGGAACTGAAAAAGGCTATGACAAAATGACACCAATTCTATGAGTCCTAGATTGGACACTCACATTCCATGTGCACATTGACACTTCAAAATTTGTCGTAGGAGTTGTTTTGTGCCAGCCTGGTGAACACAACCTAGATTACCCAATGAGCTTTGCTAGCAAGCAACTCACTGAGATCGAAAACAATTACTCAACAATGGAGAGAGAGGGTTTGGCCATGGTATTTGTTGTAAAGAAATTTGGGCATTATATTTTGGCTATGCATTTTGCCTTCTTTGTTGACTATCAAGCCTTGTTATATCTTGTTAATAAATCTTGTGCTACAGGATGCATCACTACATGGATGATCATATGTCTTGTGTTCCCATAAGAGAATCCACTGCGCAAGGCATTGTAGATGAACTGCTAGATGCACGCCTATTCATTTAGAGTTTGACTTCTCCGGTGGTATATAAAGGGAAGCAACACTACATGGATGATCATATGTCTTGTGTCCCCATAAGAGAATCCACTGCGCAAGGCATTGTAGATGAACTGCTAGATGCACACCTATTCATTTTGTCAAGTGAAAGGAATTTGTTTAGATCCTAAATGACACTGTATTGGGCATATGATATAGTTCAAGTGCTTGAGCACGGACTACCTGAACAACCAATAGAAAAGGCTAGACTTAGGCGGCTCATCCTGAAGATCCAACCCTATTAGTTTTGATAGTAGGCCAATACTACAGGTTGGGGCAAGATGAATTGCTATGTAGATGCGTGTCTGAGCACGAAATGCATGACGTGCTCATAGAGGCACACGATGAAATAGTAGGAGAACACTTTAGTGGAGATGCAATAGCCTATAAGGTTTTGTAGTCCCAGCTGTGGTGGCCCACTCTTTTTTGAGATGCAACACAATTCATTAAGCATTGTGATGAGTGCCAATGGACTAAAGTCCCTATTCGCAAGGACCACATGGAGCTAACCCCAATCATTGCATGACAACCCTTTGAGAAATGGGGGATTGACTTCATCGGACCCATTAGTCCTGCGGCACACTATTCACAAGCTAAATACATAATTGTCGCCACTGATTATCTAGCAAAATGGGCAGAAGCACGCGCTACAAGAAGAAATGATGCTAGGAACACTACCAAGTTCTTATGGGAGCATGTGATCTCACGGCTCAATTGCCCCATCGAACTTGTTAATGACCAAGGCACACACTTTGTTAACAAAGTAATAGCTCATCTCCTATCCACCTTCTTGATCATCCATCGGAAGTCTTCACCTTATTACCCTCATGCAAACAGCCAAGCTAAATCCACAAATAAAATCTTGGTGAATGTCTTGACTAAGGTGGTCTCTACTTTGCACAGCGACTGGGATAACAAGTTGATGGCGGCCTTGTGGGCCTACCACACGGCTTATGAAACGGCTGTAGGTTAGACTCCCTTTAGGTTGACCTATAGAATCTTGGTGAATGTCTTGACTAAGGTGGTCTCTACTTTGCATAGCGACTAGGATAACAAGTTGATGGCGACTTTGTGGGCCTACCGCACGGCTTATGAAATGGCTGTAGGTCAGACTCCCTTTAGGTTGACCTATAGAACGGAGGCAATTCTACCCTTAGAATTCTTCATTCCTAGCATGTGGATAATCCTTCAAGAGAGATGGGATGGGAAGGAGGCATGGACAGAGCACCTGGTTGAGCTCAAATGCCTATCAAAAACTTGGCTTCTAGCCAGCTATGCGCTAATATGCGAGAAGGCAAGACACAAAAGCTGGTTTGACAAGCACGTCAAGCAGCGAGACTTTGAACAAGGTGACTTAGTATTGTTGTACTCAGTCAAGGGACATAAACAAAAAATGAAGTTTAGGGGATTAGGTCCTTTCAGAGTTTGGGCCATTAGTCGAACTGGCAATGTAGAACTCGAAACCCTCAAAGGTGGGGCATAGGCTTCTTCAATGGTAGCCACATAAAGAAGTACTTCCCTCCCACGCACCCACTGCATGAGCCTCCAATGCTAGCTTCCCTCATCAATGTAAGAGTGGCCACCATCACTGAGATGGATGATGAGGATGAAGAAGCTGTAGAACCAGCTTACCTACGCATAACTGTCACTACTAGGCACACATGCACCTTCAATGCATTGATCGATGAGGGAGCTGACTTCAATATCTTGACTCATGATCATTGGACCCAAATTTGGAAAATTGAAATTACAGCCCACTAACGCCAAACTCAGCCCATATGGAGGCTGGTCATACTCTCTTGGGAAAATGCAAATCTGTAGTTTCTATCGAGTCTGAAAGTACGCCAATAATTATCTATGTGTTGCCCGACACTAAAGAGGTAGACACAGAGTTGCTGTTAGGATGAATCTTTAAGAGGCAAACTCGTTGTAATGTAGACAACGAGTCACAGCGTATCCACCTAGCCATGGGCAACGTCTGAATAGTTACAACCTTCAGCAAGGGCTGTGCAACGCCTTCCGAGTAGTCCGCAAGGCCATCGATAGTAGAGAAACCTATCACCAAGTTTAAGGAGGGAGACAATACATCGTCTCACAACCCTCCAAGCCTCAAGACCACCAAATTACTAAAGTCAAAGCTAAAGCCCATGAGCTGCCAAAGCAATGGATGCCTAAACTGCAAGGACCACTGCTTAGAAGCGGATACCATAGCCCCGCAAGGCTAAGAAATCTGCCTCACCCCTAGGAGGCCAAGACACAACTACAAACATCGACGCACGGTCAAGCCACGATGGGTCCCCAAGACCTTATTGCCAGCATAAGGCTACTATGCAATTTGGCTACCTAAAGCCAAAACAACCAAAGGCCCTACTCGAATACCACCCTCAAGTTTGACCACATGAAACATCAAGCCAAAGGCACTCAGACCCCAAGCAACTCAGGCGGCTAGATCCATAGAACCTCCAAGGTCTAAGCTCACAAAATTTAAAACAATCTATAGGCTGAAACTGCAACAACCTGCTACTAACAATCTATCTCAACCTGTGATGACTACTAGTCCCCCTCAGGTCTCGTAAGCACCCTTAGCTGCCACTATAGCCTAGCCTATTGAACAAGAGACCAAGCCACAACCTCAAAAGCACCTCAAGCTGCAACAATTAGTCATCGCTAAACTCTCTAGTTCAGTCAAACCCCAACCACCTACTGGACTTAGACCATCTTATGATAAGTGATCGATTCTGACCTTGACTGCGGCCCTAGCTGAAAATACGGGGGATGGCTTGGTTGCTTGCCTAAGACTCTTAGACATTACTTTCACGACCCTAGCTAAAAGCTACGATCAACTAGACTTAGGTCTCTTGGAAGAACCTATAGTAATGGATGTAGAACACTCCCTTGCTCTTGGGAGGAGTCAGAATTTGTATTCGTTAAGGCTTCCGAAGCAGCTGAGGAGTTAATTTCAATTGAGATATCCAAGGAACATACAATCAAATATCGTCTCATTACATCATATAAGAAGAACACGATCATGGCCATAGACCAAGAAATCGAGAAGTTGAAATAGCTTGCTGACAATGACTCCACTTTCTTGCAGAAATGGTATGCTCTTCGATTGCAATGGGAGCTAGAGGGATGCTAAATAATGACCAAAGTTGAGCAGTGATACGTAATCAAGGCATCGGAATATGACTCAACCTATGTAGCTCCAACTTCCTATTGGGTGTTGACTACCATCCGTAATCGACCCTTGGAAGAACACATTAAGGGACATCCTTATTTAGATATCATCCTCACTGAGGAGGAGCTACACATTGCCAACAGAGTGGACTATGGCAACTTCTTGCTTGATGTCCTCACTTACATTACGTATGTAGGCATCCGCCCTTTGGACATGGACAGTTATGCTAATTCACAATATAACCCGAATTTCTATGCTTGGCACATGCAAAAGTAAAACACTAAGAGTGTGTGTTGAAGGCCCTTCATCCTCTAACCCTTTAATCCTAGGAAGGATTCTTCTCATTTTAGAAGGGAGAGGGGGTAAGGAGAATCAAAATCAAGTCAAACAATAACGAAACAAGAAAAGGAAGAACACATCTTAAAAGCCTTAGTTCACATATAAGAATAGAAAAGGAAGGAAAACATTAAATAGAGATTGAGAAAAATGTCACAACCTTTGAAATAAAGCTTGGAAGGGAAGTCTATTTCTGTGCTAAAAACATTTCAATTCAATAAGCATAAAGTTTTTTCTTCCAGTAGTTGACTATTTTGGAAAGTACTAATGACAAACCATGGCTTATGACAGAAATTGAAGATGTCGTAGCAAGACCGAGCCCATCGCCTTCCCTTCATGGAAGAGGAAAGAGCAAAGTACGGCATCTCCCTTGAAAACCAGGCATACAGCCAGCTCAGATTCAGGAGCATTCACAACATCGAAGAGGTGATGACCAATGAGGAGGCCATTAGGAGGATTGTAGATTGGTGGAACCTCACCGAGTACATGGAAAAGTTTCAGCCACACTAAGTGTGTGGAATTCTTGAGGACATATAATCTTGACAAGGAGTGTGGGATAGTATCCATGGGAAGCATAGAAGGAATCAAGTAGGTGCAGGTCGTCCCACTCAGTAAGGCCTTGGTGGAGAAGACATTGGGATTGCAACCGAAAGTGGAAAAGAGGCAGAAAAGAGATGTTTATGCCATACTGAGGATGAGAAAGGAGAGTGTCTTGATGAATGATGGCATAAGCATCCAGGAAATCCCGATGCGAAAGTCAGCAGATTGCAGGCCAAAGTGATCCACTCCCTCTTCTCCATCCAAAGGTACAATGCACTCATGCATAGGATCAGTGTGCTCGTTCTGGAGAGCATGGCAGCTCACTCATTGGATGAGGCAGATTGGAATGGCTATGTGCAGAAGACCATAGACCAATCCGCTAAAGCACTAGCCCTTGGAAGTAGATTGGCGGGTGGAGAGTCCCCATCGTCGAAGGGAACCGAGAGGAAGAACCCTTCAGCCAAAACCTCGTTTATTGGGTATGGAGATGCATGCGCAAAATGGTAGAGTTTGGAATTCACATAAGATTTTAAGCATGAAATGATAGCTTTTACTCACATAAAATGATAAGGTTATCGCCTCAATTCACATAAAATGATAGCTTTTTAACCAGTTTAGTGCATGAATAGTCAATTAGAATTCACGGTTCGCAGTCATGGTTAAAAGAAACACATGAAATGTTAATTTCTATTCATGAGATACACTTCCATCATTAGACAAAACCTTAGACTTCATATTTGCAAGTCACATGTGATCCAGTGCATTAGAATGAGTACTTGTTGCCGGGAATAAAGAGAGATAAAAGTCGTTTAGGAGGTACAACTATACTAAACGCACAATGTGCATGATGGTTAAGGTTGATTGGGAAATCCTGCATAGAACCACACTAAGACAATTGGAAGGATCGCATGTATCTAGACTGCATCTTTAAAGTCTAAACGAAGAATTATGTGTTGCCATGTGTGTTATCTAAGCTTGTTTGGAATTAGAGATTAAAAGACCCTTGGTTGGGTTGCGAATAAGGCATCTCCATTGCCTTAACTGACCAGCCAATGCTTGAGTTAGGGACTTGACCACCCTTATCCAAGAGGCGATAAAAGAGGCACAAGACAAAGAAGAGGGAGTGGATGAAACACATTTTAGGTCACCTCTTCATCATGACAAAGAATAGTTGAGTGAGAGGACGATTAGTGAAGAGGAGGGAGAGAAAGAAGCTCAATCCAGCAGAAGGAAAGCAAAGGCACCTAAGAAGAGGACGACCTAGAAAAAGCAGGAGAAAGAAAGGAAGAAAAAGGAGAAAGCAGACCTGCAGAAAGCCCACAAAGTGTCAAAAAGAGCCGAGGAAGAGAGGAGGAGAAAGGCCATTGAATAGGAGGAGTTGAAGAAGAAGGAAGAGGAAGACATTGAGCTGGCCAAACATAGGTTAATGGAGCAGCAAGGCGAACAAGGCAAGATGGACACCTTGAGCCCAAGGAGAGAGGAGGACCCCAGTTCAAGCACTCAGATATTTGAAGGCATGCCAATCGTAGCGCAAAAGGGCAAGGGAAAAGCCCCCATCCACCCCATTCCTCCCCTCATGGTGCCTACCCCCGCAATGACAACACCCACCCAGAGCACCCCCGCTATAGTCAATGCCACTAACCTTATGACCTGGGTGCAATATTTCGTTAACAAGGAACTATCTCAAGCAAACAACATGGAAACCTCGATTGTAGGGCAAAAAAGACTGGCAGCGGCAGCATCAGATGCTGCTGAGTCAAGACAGGACCCTAAGCGGAAAAATATGGGTGCCTCCACAACTCCTATCCCCACAACTGTGACGCCACCTGCTAATGACAATGAGTATGTCATGGAGCTACTCTCCCAAATGGAGAAAGCCAAGGAGGAAAAAATAATAGTGGTGGTTGAGTTGGAAGCCAAGAAGGAGTTGGTGGTGGCCTTCTAGTTGGAAAAAACTCGGCAGGTGGCCATATACTAAAAAGAAGTCAACGAGTTAAAGGTAAAGCTTAGTGTAGAAAAGAAGAAAACCTAGAGGCAACAGCTTGAGGATGAGAACTAGGAGTTGGCTGCACTACAACGCGACTACAAACTCTTAAGAATGCAACATCAAGACTTGGAAGCTTAGTTAAAAAGAGTCCAACTGGGCATGGAAGAGCTTGTTGAAAGGGAAGTAGAAAGAGAGCAAGAACAGGAGGAGCATCACTAAGAGGTCAAAGACTTGGTGGTCAAGGTATTCCTGGAAAGAGATGAGTAGGAGATGTTGGACAGAGAAATCGAGCTCTTGGAAAAGGAGAAGGAGGGGCTCACTCACAAGGGGAAAGAATAAGAGTCAATCATAACAGCCTTAATATAGAGGCAGGGGGAGAGCTCCGAGGAGATGACGAAGAGAACAGAAGATTGGGTAACCCGCAATGAAGGAAGAGTGAGAACCCTAGTGCACCGTCTAGCTCAGGTGGAGAAAGACAAGGTAGTCAATTCACTAAAAGTAGAGAAGAGGTTTCCTAGTTGGGCTTCCAAACGTAGCAATGCGCCTTCCTAGATACCTTAATGGATGTCACACAATAAAAGGAGGGAGAATCCATAGAAACTGTCAAGAAAAAGCTAGGAATGGCACGTAGGGCCTTGAGGACAGGCCTACAAATGACATGGAAACCTCTAGGCGTTGGCCTTAGCCTGGAAGAGCAGTGTCACTATCTCACGTTGGCAAGCCTAACCCCACAAGAAGTGGAGGCGCTTGGATTCATTGAAGGAGAGTAACATGAGCCAAGGCAGGAGGAGGAGGTGGACATGAACTTTGAAATGGGGCTGCATGAGGAAGAGCTTGTCCCACCGCCTGATGAGCAGCGACACACAGATACATCCGCAAAAGGAAAGACATCATTGAGAGAGAAGAAAAAAAATGGCGGAGGAAACAAGAAGAAAATAGAATGCCAGAGGAGTAAGGGCACCCCTAGCACCTATCCCACCATGTGAGGACAATTCCCCAACAAGCTTCCGTGCCGACCTTGTAATTTGGGAAAGGCAAGAAACGGTCAGGAACCCCTTTGCCTTTAATTTTCGATTCCCCACCACCCTGCATAAAGTTTTGCCCATTAAGGTGGAGGGGGTGATTAATATTGGAGGTAAGATTGGGGAGAAGTGGTTGAAGGAGAGAGAGCAGAACTCACTATGGGGCACTGAAGATGGAGAATTTCGGCAAAACAAAGTTTTTGAGGTGCCAAGGTCTGTGCTTGGTTATGAATGCCAACCTACATGGAGAAGGAGGATTTGCGATGCCAACATGGACACTTGGATGGCCTTTTGCAACACTCAACCCTTCGAGCGAAACGACCCAACTTTCATGCCATACCCTCGAAGGGTGGGAGTGGATTTTGACTCCAGTGTCCACAACCACTATGACTTCCCAATAATTTATAATCCGCATTGTACTACATATGAAGATGCCCTCAATTTCACATCAGAAAATTTGTATGATACCCTAATCCACTTTACCAACAAATTCTCTTCATGCCCTAATCCTGCCTTTATTACCAAATATAATTACCTTAGATTGCTTAGGATACTCCTTAGGCAAGGCCCCACTCGCCAAGAGCGTGGCCTCTTAGTCCTCCTCAATTTTGATCCTAATGCTATAGATAGTTTCACGATGGCTCGACTAATGATGCGAGTTGCTCTACTACCCTTGTTTTGCTTAGCTCTTCTAGAGGACATGAATGATAGCTACTTCACCCACTATAATCATCCATTCCTCTCCACCACCACCCTTCAAATCTGCCTAAACCTCAAGGGGTATCTCCAAAGCCGCCAATTCCTTAACAAATATATTAAGCCTCCTTCTCTCTGCCTCACTTTGATGACGAAGACTAGCTTTTGTCATAACTATGTAACTCAATTAAAAAAAAAAGGGTACAAAGAAAATAGAAATGGAAAGAGATATCACACAAGATACTGCAAGATGCACGTCATCACAGTTCCTACGGGTTCTCAAGTTAGGCACGTCTGGTGGCCTCGATCGACCAACTCCCTAGTCCCTTTTTGACCCCCCACTACCATGCTTAGGGCAGCTCAAGGGCAGGACATACATAGGGAGGTAACACTCACCTATGGTCGCCTATGGTTAGACATGTCACCCTAAGCTACTTGCACTACACCCCCTTATGCACCCACTGGGTCCTCAAGTGGGGGACAATGCCCTAGCTTTTGCCTATGGTTTGACCCAACTCCCAGTTCCACTAGCACAAGCACAATGCACCACACGATAGAGCAGACACCCCCAACTAGTGCACCTTTTTTTTTTCAAGTACAAACAAAGGCCCTAACCACAAGCTTCAGAGGCCCTATCATCCATGTAATACACCCCCGACCTTAACCGGGCCACTCGTTCTTTTCAAGCCTGATTCCCTCGAGACCCCATCAACATTGATTCACACGTCTGCGCTTTCTTATCAAACCTTTGGCAACTCAAAAATGCAAGTGTTCTGGAACCAGCACGTGCTTAAGAACGGGGCCATCTTATGCAACAATGTCACCATGCAGTCGAAACAAAACAGAGATAGACAGAGATAGCCCTAGTCAAAAAGTGAATGAAGAAGCTCATTTGGAATAGTGCAGGAGAAGGAAACCGTAGAGGACCAAAAGATGGAGCCGTCTAAAACCATCTTCAATTTCAAAAATGGATCCACCCATTAGTCTCTCTCCATGCAAGGATCCATCCAACACGATATTCAATTTCAAAGGACAAATCCCCTCAACACCAGCAGCAAAGAGGGACCCACCCCAACTTCATCTCCAATTTCAAGGGCCAATCAACCCTCACAAGGGCTTGTATACCAACTCAAAATAGCCACCCAGCTACACCCATCCCTCCTACCAACCACTCCACATCAGTGCCATGGGATTGGCACTAAACTAGGAGGGGGGTAATGTTAATCCTAGCTCAAGATAGAAGAAGAAGGTCGGAGAACAAGTAAAGGTGCAAGGATGGCCTCTAAAATTAAGTTAAAGGAAAAATCACATTTTTAAGTGGAGGGTGCCCCAAAATTTTTGTAAAAGGGCGCCAAGGTTGCTCTTGTGCAAATTGTAAAAGGGTAGATGAGCATAGGCTAAAGAAATAGGCCAAGTAGAAGGGAATGGAAAAGAGGGCCATGCCACAATGGTCGGTCATGTAAAAAAGGGGATGACCGCCCATGGAATTTGAGGGCATGTATATAAAGTCCAAAAAGTAAATAAAAGCTCATTCTTTGGTGTGTGGCAACAAGAGATTCTTCTTCTTCTCTTCTTCTCTCCTCTTGCTTGCTTGTGTGTGCTTGAGAGAGGGAGTGTGTGAGTGTGAGGGAGTGAGTATGTGAGGTTGAGGGATCAAGGAGGTGAAGCTCTCCACCATCTCCTCTCTTCTTCTTCTCTTCTCTTCTCTTGTCTTATCTCGCACGCGGCTATAGAGGATGGATCTTGGAGGTGAAGGCTTGAGGGTGCTTGATCTTGCATTAAGAATCATGGAGCTATCGGTGTGCTTGAGGGAGGAAGCAACTGATTCGGGTCGAGGTAAGCTCACTACACCCTAGTAGGATCGAAGGCACGTCGACTATGTGAGAGATAGCCATAGGTGCTTGCTTGAAATGCTTGAATGAATAAGTGATCTGTGGGTCTTGGCGGTTGAGTGTGAGCTCCCTACACAAACATGGAAATGTATCTATAAATATCGCAAAATGCAAATTTTATACAAAGGATGAGCAATATATCAAGTAATGCTACATGGAAGAATCTTGCATGGATCACAGGACCAAAAAAAAAAGATATGCTCTCAATGAATCCAAGCGTATGCTACAACTCCTCGCTATCTTAAAGCTCATCCTGACGCAATGAAGCATCGAACGGAGTTTGCTAAATAAACAAGTAGACATTAGTCCACAATATATAATGCATCACAAAAAAACTAATGAGTGCAAACACTAAAAGAGGATTGACTTACTAGGCCATTGCGCACATACAATCTATCAATAAGTGTAATTCATGATCACAGTACTTGTTTTGTCATCTACGAGGTATCTGTACCCTGCTGGGGTATGTCTAAGGTATAGCCTCTCCCACATGTAACCATGCTCTTGGGCATAACCAGGAGACCCCTCTACATCTAGCGTACCTGTAGGGGTATTATCTCTCGAAGTAACACCCATTGGAATGCGACACGGATGTTTGAGGGAAACCTGGAGTCAAGGGAGTAGACGTCCTTTATAGGTATCACAAACCTTGGAGGTGACAAGTGTCCCCCAGACTGACAAGACGAAGACATTGCATCGGTGGCTCCACAACACCCACCTAAGCCACCCTCTCTAGAACTGATACAAGAGCGAGGACTAGTGATTAGCCATGGGCTCATAGTATCTACATCTCTGTAGCACCTTATAGAACCACTCCCTCCATTCGAGGCCAGTCTAGAGCATCGACTTTGCCTATTGGAGATTGAAGCATCGAAGTGTACTGAAGTAGACCTCACAGAATGGCCAAATGATTGCAATAACTCCTAGTCTGCCATATTTCTATAGTAGGCCATTTGATATGGAGACATACATGCGAAGATCTCTTCTAGCTCTTCATCTGTCATCCCTTGACTCATTTTGGTCTCTAGGTATCATCAAAGGTAACTTGCACATATAGAAAACGATGTTAGAGTAATTAAAATTAGGATTTAGGTAAAGTAGGACAACATAACTTTGCAAAAAAGAATGCTAATTAAAATGCATATACTAAAGTTTCCTTAGAAGTGAATTATCAAACGAATTGAGCAAGTGGACACAAATATGAACCGGTCTTTGACTCCATGTCAAGCTCTTAGCATAGCTTCACGTACACTAGAAGGTCTATACATCGGTCTCGACAGAAAGAGGAGTCCACTTTATTCTCAAAAAATTCTTGGCCTCTTATCTCTTCGTCTATGTACATGTGCCTGTCTCCTCTACATGCTCCAAGCCCTCTTTGCCCTTCACCCCTTGCAACATCGAGCCCTCTACCTACATACTCTCCTCATATATATCGGATGCATTGTGCATAAATCTATTGATATTCATTGGATTCCATTTGTGGATCTATTTTGCGCATGCCTTGTTGTCAAGCTCGCCATGTCTAATGTATAAAATATGTGATGTATATGCGGTATAAGTAAAAAGTGTCTGAGAACTTTTTGAGAGATGGTTTGCCCTTGCAAGTCCTATCGATACGTGTAAGCACCACACTTTGGACATGTCTCCATGGTCATGTAGTCTCCTTAAAATAGCACACAATCATTGACACATGCATGGATCCTGTTGAAGTCTATGTCAAGCCTTTGTAACACCAATTGTGCATCATCACAAGACTCAGGCATCATATTTCTAGGTGGCAATATATGATATTTTAGCTCGGGTAAGTTACTCATGAATATATGTGTACATCACGTGGGTTCAAAAAAATGTATTTTTAAATATCATTTTTATACATTTTTTCTATAGATACAGAAGGGTGTAATATAAAGGTGTTATTTATAGATTGAATAGAAAAGGGTTATATTTTATTTAGGAAAAATTCACAGATAAAGATATTTATAATAGGCCTTGAACGCATGTGATGTAGAGAATATACATACAGTAACTTCCCTGAGCAATTTAGTAACCTAAGAAAAAACCCAAGCACCTTTGAAGAGCATAAAAAGTATTTTTTATAATGGAATCACACTCACATTGCTCCATGCTTGCATACTTAGGAGCACAAGTAGCATCTTTAAGTGAGATACTTGGTACCCATCATACAATGGTATGAATACCTCCTCTCTCAGTGGATCAGATGACTCGGTATGGCAGTAATGCATTGATCATTGCCTTCATCTTAGGCTCCGAGATTGGAGGAATGTCTAAAAGGTCCACTATCTCTTTTGGTATCAAGGATGTAGTTATTGGTGTGTCCTCTAATAGGTTTATTGGCTTAGGTACTCCATCCATTGCATGCTCACGAACTCTTCTAACGGACCACAATAGGTGCATTCCTTGGGATGGAGCGTCATCTCTATGTAGACATTTCTAAGGTACATCTAATATTATTGTATCTGATATTCAATGACTTTGTGAATGTAAAGCATGATTGAAATACACCGGGCTGAGTCCCAAAATCAACCCTTGGCCACTCGTCTTTGGCCATTCGTCCTGTCCGAGTCCTCTTGGCACATTCGGACACGTAGCCACTTGGCCCATATAGACTCATCTGAGTCGTACATTCGGACATACTAGGTAGTTGGCCCTCCCAATTCACTCGATTCGACCCAGTCCAGCTCGGCCACTTGGCCCTTAGCCTCGAACGCCACACCCATTCGGCCCATCTCAATTCAACCCTCAACCTTGGCCATTCGACCCTATCCGAGTCATACACTCGGCCCCTACAATTTGGATCTGTTGGCTTGAATTTGAATTTTTCCAAAATTTTTAAATCGTGAACCATACCCACCTAGACACCGGCCATACATACCTCCGAAGGCCATACAGACACTTGAAAAGAAACTCACTCAAACGTAAAAAACTTGAAGGAACCCACCAGTAAGAAAAGATCCCAATACATAGATGGGTGATCGAATCCCCAAAGGTAGGACTAAGCAAAGTACACGAATGGAAAGCCTTATGCAGCAAGGATTTACCCGATATTAGGGAAGTGGATTTACCTAACCTCATAAACCTGATCGACAACTTGGCAGAACAAAAAATCTTAGACATGGAAGAGGGTAGCTCAGGCCATAGAAGCAACAAAGAACTTGACCTGGGAGACTTTCTTGAGACGATCTAAAAATTACTGAGCAAATATGATGCTCAAACTTGGTTGGAACACCACGACAGACCTACGGAGGATATCATAGCGGATCTTGAGGGAGGAGAGGAAGCTAGCACCCAGGGCTCTACAAGGCATAGTCCCATATAGCCATGATCAACAAACTAGGAGCTTACGCCAAAGCATAGAAATGCGAGAGATTGAGAGAGTGCTAGCCCTAGTAGGCAGAAATTGGACAGAGAGTGGGAGAGCACTAGAAGGAGACCTCACGCTAAGCAATATTCTGACGAAGTGACTGCTAGATAACACATCAGCAGCGGCGAAGCAAAGTGTTGTAGCATTAGCAACATTCCTACTGGCAAGGCTAGGAGTTAGCCAAGGCTCTAAGAGCCAGTTGAAAATTCCTGTGGTAGTGAAAGAGCTGGACGAATGACGACCCGTATAGCTTTGTGGAGCAGTTCGAGCAGGTCTGCGAGGCCAACGGTAGGACCTGGTATACACAAGTCTAGATGCTACTGAGTGAGCCAATTTTAATAGCCTGAAAAGTCTCTTCATTAAGAGATCTCCAAACTAGGATACTTCGACAATCTGCTAGTGCGACTCATGAACATCAAGAAGAGAGAGAAAGAGGATATTCGAGATTACATAACCCGTGTGAGGAGCCTCTTCAAGAGAATCCCTATGGGTGAGAGACCAAGCAAAAGAGCGATGTTCATAGTATTCATTAATGGAATATGAAATGAAGAGCTCTACAAAGCCTTGGCATGCAACTCAAGACTGTAGCAAGATGCACTGGCAAGGGTCTTTGAGGAAGCTATTAGAGTGGACAACTAGCTCAAGGAGAGAAGCTCCAAGAGCTCTAATCAAGAAGAGTCCGGCATTAGGAATTCCAAGAGAGCTTCAACACCAACCGAGAGACCAGGCTCGATTGCTCAGGATAAAGGGAAGGGCACTAATTCAGGGCAAGAGCTAGTAGAGATGAAGATGGACATAGCCATATTGCAGGAGATGATGAGATGACCAGTGCGCCCACATGCCTAATGCATGTATTGTGGCAGAAACCACCTGCTAGCCAAGTGTCAAGACCCTAGGTCACGACCTTACACTAATTGTGGTAGATTCATCCATGACGCCATGTATTGTCGATTACCTTGGAGACTCCTATACTCGCAACCTTGCAATCAACCCTACCTTGCGAATAGGTCGCTGAGTTTCTTCGAAAGGGGAGCCCCATTGGCCCTCCCAGCACCTAATGATACTAAGCCGACCATCCCTAGGATGGAGATAAATCCTACGGGTATCCCTAGACCACCTGGACCCTACGTAACCCATCCACTGAGTGACACTCTAGTCCACTATGTGGAGGAGAGGAACAGAGGTGAGCCTTATATACACCCTTATGTATCGTACAATGAAGAAGGAAATGTAGTCCTTATGGACTACCGACTAGTGCCAGTGATGGCGTTAGGTAGAGGGAGAGGTAGAGGCCTAGGAGGGAAGACACAAGAGCCAATCGTGTGTTGGACTTGTGGTCATCCAGGTCATCCAATGATGGCATTAGGTAGAGGGAGAGGCAGAGGCCTAGGAGGGCAGACACAAGAGCCAATTGTGTGTTGGGACTTGTGGTCATCTAGGATACGTTTTTTCATGCTACCCTGAGAGGGAATAAGCAAATAGAGACAAGGTTGACTTAAGATGCGTTGAGTGCAAAATCACTCATCTCTTTGTAGACTGCCCTAGACAGAAGCCATCCTCTAGTTCGGCAAACAAGCCATTGGTTCCATTAGGGTTCTTTGATGTCGAGACACTCGATGGGGAGGCCACGCCTATCCCATTGCATGTCATGACCCACGCCTAGACAAAGTAGGCTGGCATATCATTGCCAAGGCCTAGCAACCTCAATGCAACCTCAGTCAGAGAGAAGAGTTGGAGACTGAGAAAGAAAACGCCAGATGCTAAGGTCATGCTCAAAATCAAAAGTGCTACGATACTACTTGCTGAAAAAAAGTCACTGACGTAGAGGCAGAAACGTCGACTGAAAAGGAAAGTGCTAAGGTTGGGGAGTACCCCAACTCAAAGCACAAACTCGAAGCCATCGAGAAGATGAAGGAGTGGGTGAAGGAAGCCCAAGAGCATCTAAAAGACACTGAGCCCATACTAGAAGATGAGATCAATGATCTCACAAGCATAAGCATGCCAGATCCACCCCCATGACCAAAATCGAGGGATGCGACGGCATTACAAGTAGTGTTGCTTAGACAAAGTCTAAATGCTACGAGCCAATAAACCAGTCAAGGCCATTGGCCAAGAACCACAGAGTTAGGAGAGAGGCAAGTAGCTAGCAACCTCCTTAATACATTGGTGATCACCCTTGTGACTCTAAGCTTAGGCGACCTACTTAGGCAACATCCAATGCTATGGTAAGAACTAAAACCATGGGTTGAAGAATCAAATGAGCAAGCCATCACAGACTCACACGGGCATGATGCGGAAACACAAATACCGAGCCTAACGCTAGACTCAATGTGCCTAAGTCTTTGCAGGTCAATGTCTTTTGGAAAGGCATAGAGATGCATGCAGTCCTGCCAGTCTTAGCTCTTGGAGATGTCATAAGAAAGGGAATCATAGACATGTCAAGAATCACGTGGTGGGGGGACTTGCTTGAGCTGCGGCACCAAACACACACTGTATACACAAGAGGAAGCTCACTCAAGAACACAAGAAGAGAGATGGAGGACAAAACGTTTTCTTGTTGGTTTTTTCTTCTTCTTCCACACACTATACAATGTACACAAAGTATAGATAAGATACAACATAATGGAAAGTGGCCTACTAAGTCAAACAGTGCACAAACGACTACACTAATCGACTAGCGCTATGTCTTTGCTAGCTGTAGGTAGGTGTAACAAACTAAATATAATAAGTGATAAGTTAGTGGCCATGTGAGTATCATAATGACCACCAACGTGCTAAGTGTAGATGTGCGGACCCATCTAGCTAGGCGGTCCATCATCAATGTCCGCACATGTTGAGCTTGCCATCTCAACACTCCCCCTCAAGCTCAACTCTATCTCTGCAACTCCAAGTAAGCTTCAGAACTTTCGAAGATTCTCTGCACCCAATGCCTTTGTGAAAATGTTAGCTATCTGATCCTGTGTGCTAACATATACCAAGTCAATCTCTCCTACAAGTACCTTCTCTCTCACAAGGTGGTAGTGCACCTCAATGTGTTTTGTCCTAGCATGGAACACTGGATTCCTAGCTAGTTGTATGCTGCTCATGTTGTCACAATGAATGACAACTGGACTATCTCCCTGCGCATCCAAATCATCTAATAACTTTTGCAGCCATACCACCTCACATGTTGCCATAACAACGCCTCTATACTCAGCCTCTGTACTTGATAAAGCAACTGTAGGTTGCTTTTTGCTGCTCCATGTAACTGCTGCACTACCAAGGGAAAACATGAATCCACTTGTAGATCTTTTGTCTAACATGCTAGTAGCCCAATCTGCATCTGTGTATCCAAAGACCTGTACGTCCTTACCTGCCTCATAAAAAAGTCCATAATGTAAAGTGGACTTCACATACCTCAATATACATCTAACTGCATCCAAATGAGGCTTTCTAGGCATCTGCGTAAACTGACTGACAAGGCCAACAACATAGCTCAAGTCTGGCCTTGTGATAGTCATGTAAATCATCTACTATCCTCCTGAACATAGTAGGGTCTTCTATCACATCCCCAACATCAGCAGTCAACTTCACATTTTGCTCCAATGGTACTGAAAGGGGTTACCTGCTGTCATACCATACTTGGATAACATATCCAAGCCATATTGCCTTTAGGATAGCCGTATACCATCATCACATCTGATCACCTCAATACCAAGAAAGTATCTCAGCTCACCCAAATCTTTCATCTCAAACTTCTTCTTCAAGAATTCTTTAACTTCAGCAATCCCCTTGTCACTGTCACTTGTAATAATCAAGTCATCCACATAGATGACTATGATGACCAACCCTGCATCTCCCTTTCTCACATAAAGTGAGTGATCAGCATCAGAAATACAAAATCCAATATTGACAAGATACTCTCCAATCTTGTCAGACCATGCTCTAGGTGCTTGCTTCAGCCTATAGAGTGCCTTCTTTAACCTGCACACATATGTGGGATGCTCTAAATCCTCACAACCTGCTGGCTGCTCCATATACACTTCTTCTTGCAATTCACCATGCAAAAAGGCATTCTTAGTATCCATTTGGTGCAAACTCCAACCTTTGGCTGTGTTGCCAAGGCAATCACACATCTAACAGTTGCCATCCTAGCAACTGGACTGAATGTCTCTTCATAATCTATGCCATATGTTTGAGCATAGCCTTTTGCAACCAGCCTAGCTTTATACCTGCTAACTGAACCATCTGCATTATGCTTGACTTTGTAAACCCACTTACAGCCAATAGCTTTCTTACCCTTAGGTAAGGGTACCGAATCCCAAGTCTTATTGGCTTCTAATGCAACCATCTCCTCATCCACTACTGCATCCCAATGAGCATGACCAACATCATCCTCAAAACAAGTGGCTCAATATCCTCAACTAGTTTCACCATATAAGCATAATGGTGAGCTGCATAACCTTCAAAACCAAATCTTTTAACAGGGTATCTGACCCTGCTAGATCTGCGTACCACTGGATCACTCAATGGAACCTTTACATTACTATGAGCTCTCTGTACACTTGGTGTCCTGACTAAAGGAATACCAAGCTCATCATCCAAGCTCTTCGAACCACTAGAATCTCCATCCAATCCCAAATGAATGGTAGATGCATCATTACCATCCAACACTTTCTTCTTTTCTTTGTCCTTCCCTGCAACACTCATAGATCCACGTGAAGATGTGGGGCTACTCCTTAGTCTCCCAGACCAAGGGCTCACTGTAAGTGTAGTACCTGATGATGTTTCTGGTCCACTAAGACTCCGTGATTCTTGTTTATCTTTCTGCACATAGCTGTCTTGATCATTATCATCATCCAAAACATCACCAATAGGTGTATGCCAACTTCCCATCTCATCAAAGATAACATCCTTGCTCACTCTAAACTCACCTGTGATAGGGTTATAACAGCGATACCCTTTCTGCTCTAAAGAGTATCCAATAAAAACACATTTTTCTGCCTTTGGATCAAGCTTCTTCCTAGCTCATCTGGCACATGAATGTGTGCAACACATCCAAATACCTTCAAGTGCGATACATCAGGCTTCTTGCCAGTAAAGCGTTCTTCAGGAGTCATCCCATGAATTGCAGCTGTGGGAGTTCGGTTCATAATGTAAACAGTAGTATGGACAGCCTCAGATAAAAAATGTTTGGGCATATTCTTTTCAGCCATTAATGCCCATGCAACTTTTGCAATATGCCTGTTTTTTCTTTCTACAACACCATTTTGCTATGGGATATACCTGAAAGTAAATTGTCTCTTTATCCCATGAGTCCTCAAGAAGCCACTGAACTCATTAGAGAGGTACTCTCCCCCTCCATCTGATCTCAAGTACTTTACTTTTAAGCTTGTTTCTGTTTCAACATCTGCCTTAAAAGATTTGAAGTGCTCAAACACATCACTTTTTTCCTTCATAAAGTATACCCATAACTTCCTTGAACAGTCATCAATAAATATGACAAAGTATTTGATGCCAGCAAGAGATACATTCCGTGTAGGACCCGAAACATCTGTATGCACTACATTAAGTTTTTTTCTACTCACTTCTCTATCATGCGAGAAGGGTTGCCTTGCCTGCTTACCAAACTGGCATGCTTGATAGACTTTATGCAATTTTGCAACTCTAAAAGAAGGCAACCCTGTAACCAATCCTCTGGACTGCATTAATTTCAGCCTTTGCACATTTGCATGTCCAATACGTTTATGCCATATTTGAATATCTACAACTACTCCTTTTCCTTTAGCATACATAGTAGCATCCATTGCAAGAATTCCAACATCTAAAGTGAACATTCGGCCAACTCTACTTTCTTTTGTGACCAACTTGCACTTATCATTAAAGTCTTCTACAAAACAACCTTTTGCATTGAATCGGACCTACAATCCCTACTCTACCATTTGGCCAATAGATACTATATTCTTTGTAATTGATGGCACATGTAATATATCTGTCAGACTCTTTATCTAGCCATCATACAAGGATAAGGAAACCTTTCCAATGTGTGAAATTGGGTGGCATGAATCATCACCCGTCTACACATAACCTGGATTTTGGAAGTCCTGCATCTCTCCAAACCATTCAACATGACTGGTCATATGATTAGATGCACTTGAATCGACATACCATACATCATCATGTGTCCCCTTTCCTGTAACTGCATTCATCATATGCTGCATAACAAACATACGCTCATTTTTGTCTTCATTCTGTCATGAAGATGTTGCATAGTTTCCTTGCTGCAATTTACCACTACAAATATCATCCTTCTTTGCATAGCAATTGACTGCAATATGGCCTGTTTTGCCACAATAATGACAAACAATAGCATAATTTCTAGAACCTCTATTCTGCCATCCACCTCTTTCTCTAGAGCTCCCCCTGTCTCTAAAGTTTCCTCTACCTCCAGAAACCTGCATTTCACCAAACTGTTGATTGAACCTGTTTTGCTGGTTATCACCAGCACGTACTATACCACGGCCTCTCAAAGAGGATCTACCATGTTTCCTTCCTGAACTTGAGTAAAATTCTTAGACCTGTTCACCATTTCTTTCAGACGAATCACCCTGCATATTGATCTCTTCAGTAATCATGAGAGAGATCAGCTCATCAAAATCTGGAAATGGCTTCCGTACATATACTAAAGTAACAAATGATTTCCATGTCTTCTCATTGTTAAGGCCACTCAGAGTGGATGAAACCAAATCATCATTATCTGGCATCGCATCAATTGCTGCTAAAGCATCTGCAATGCTCCTCACCTTCAACACATACTCATTGACAAACATTTTTCCTTTCTTCAAGGCATTCAAATCTTGCTTGAGTTGAATCTTTCGTTCCTTTGTATTTACTGAAAACATGCTTTCAAAAATTGTCCAAGCTGCATGTGAAGTTTTTGCATTCCTGATATGTCCAAGCACAGTATTATCAATGACTGCAGATAGCCAGTACATCACCTTTTTATCTTTCGCATTCCACTCTTTCCATGCTTTTAATTCATCTGCAATCGAAGGGATACCCAGCTCTGGCTCCTTTTCTTCACCTGAGACAAACTCATAAAGACCCTTTCCAATGAGGAAGTTCATTGCACGGAACTTCCATGAAGGGTAGTTGTTCTTGTCGAGCTTCTCAATAATGGGATTTCCACTGTTCTTTGCCATTATCACAAACAAGGATACATCACAGCAAGTTAGTCTTCTGCAATCTTTTACAACACGTGCACAACACTATGCCAAGCAAGCTTTTTCACTGATTGCTCAAATAGTACATGTAATCTACAACCTGTTTGCAGATAAACCTTATGTTTGCTTCCTGCAAACACCTAAAAAATTACAGATTTGCAATTTGTAACCTATGCACCTACTTTCGGTCAATACAGCCGAAATCACAGTGTACCCTGAAATTGATGTCCTTAACCTTGCGGCTCTAAAACGGGGCCTGAAACGGCCTCATACGCCCAAAATTTGTAACCTATGCACCCACTTTCGGTCAATACAGCCAAAATCAAACATTGCGGCTCTAAAACGGGGCTTGAAACGGCCTCAGACGCCCAAAATAACTGTGGGATAGACCTGAAGGGCTAATTTGTAGAATATACAGTGATATGCTCGCACACCAAATCTCACAGCAATCTGAGATTTTTACTCGACCCTGCTTCTGGTGCCTCCATAGGCACTATCCAAGAGAGAGAGAGGAAGAATGGGAGAGCTTCTTACCCGTGGCTTGCTTGCTCGAACCTTGCTTCTTCTCCTTCACTTCAACCTTCGAAATCAGCCCCTCTCAGTGGTATAGCTCTGATACCATGTCAAGAATCGCGTGGTGGGGGGACTTGCTTGAGCGGCAGTGCCAAACACACACTGTATATACAAGAGGAAGCTCACTCAAGAACACAAGAAGAGAGATGGAGGCCAAAACGTTTTCTTGCTAGTTTTTTCTTCTTCTTCCACACACTATACAATGTACATAAAGTATAGATAAGATACAACATAAAGGAAAGTGGCCTATTAAGTCAAACAGTGCATAATCGACTACACTAATCGACTGGCACTATGTCTTTGCCAGCTGTAGGTAGGTGTAACAAAATAAATATAATAAGTGATAAGTTAGTGACCATGTGAGTATCATAATGACCACCAATATGCTAAGTGTAGATGTGCGGACCCATCTAGCCAGGCGGTCCATCATCAATGTCTGCACATGTTGAGCTTGCCATCTCAACAAGACACGGGGGTGGGAGTGAGTGTGCTAAGCCATGCAGCACTCCAAACCTAGGGTAACCCATCGGTCAAGACTGCTAGGTTCAACATCACACTGGCTAATGGAATGAAGGTGAAACCATTCGGCATGTCAAAAAATTGGCCAGTGAAGATCGTAGGAATCCAATTCTCTGTTGATTTTATAGTCATGAAGGGAGTAGACTACGACATCCTGCTAGGCCGACCCTGGATGCGCAACGCAAGAGTCATAGAAGACTTGGGCAATAGTCTCATCTTCCTAGGCAATCGAATGGAGGCTGTCAGGGTAGAGATGGACACCTCGAAGACTACTTCTGTTGACCTAGATGCCATCTCCACCATGTTGAAGGGTGACGGCAAGATTAGGAAATCCTATGGGGCCTTAACCAAGTATATCCCATGTCATGAGGACGAGCGAGACTAGATGCACGTTCTTGCTACCATATCAACCTGCCATTCTCGAACAATGAGGAGTATGAACAAGCCATCAAGACAATTGGTAAGCCTAAGGACACACCCTTAGTACCGGTCTGCATGATAGCTAGAAGCGTAGGCGAAAAACCCAACCCTATCACATTCCAAGTCCTGAACAATAGATGAGAGCTCCTAGAGATCCTAGGATATCTGACCAATAAGTTGGTTGGCAATTGAGCAACTAATCTCAAGCCTAAATGACAGATTGGGCTCTAATCCCTGACCAAGGTACACAATTTAAACTCGATGTACAATTGGGGTCTAATCCCTGACCAACAAGAAGAGACGCATCTGAACTTGCGAAATGATGAGCAGTTGGACACGGATAATTCTAATGACAAATATGAAGACTATTATACCTTCAGTGATGAGAGTGAAAGGAAAGTAGACACTATAGAATACAACATTGGGGGACGTGAAATCAAACAAATACGAGCTGACTCCAGACCATGCAAGCAGAACACCTTTAGGATAGAGAAAGGAGTCATGCGCATGGAGTGTGATTGAGCTTGGTTGGAGCGCATGGGCACAATTGACTACTAGTAAGCATGCCTACCACTACTAAGAACAAACTCACCTTCTGAGCTACCAACACCAGGAGAGACTCCCTCTTCCGGCAAGGATGGGGAGTTTGATTCTAAGTTGGAAGTTAGCTCACGTATTGATCATGAGATTCCTTAACATTCCAAAACTAGACGCACCAAGGGGGACCTACCCGTCCACCTAAGGCGCCAATAGCTAAGGGCGGAATGACAAAAGTTGCATAAGGAAACACAAGCAGGGCAGCAAACGAAAACCGCAAGAAGACCTACCAGAGCGATTCACAAAATTCAAAAAAGGAGATAGGGTAGTGATGTTGTTGGGAGCCAAACGACAAGGGCAAGCAATCAAACCAATCGAAGGGCTTGCCAAGGTCAAGGAGGTCAATTTAGCAAGGGAAGGGGAGACAAACCAACCTGTGTTTATAGCCGATGACTTGACTGAGAAAGAGGAAGCAAGTCTCATTGCTCTCTTACGAGAATATATAGATGTCTTTGCTTGGTCCCTAGAAGAGCTCAAAGGGGTAGACCCAAGTGTAGTGACTCACAACATATCCATGACACTTGATGCAACACTGATCAAGCAGCAATCATATCCCATGAATCCAAGGCATGCCTATGCCATCAAGGAAGAAATTGAAAAGCTAATGATAGCAAGATTCATCTACAAAATTGAGCACACGGACTGGGTTTCGCCCATAGTCATCATATTGAAGAAGAATGGAAAGATTAGAGTGTGCGTCGATTACAAGAAGGTAAACATTGTTACAAAGAGAGATAACTATCTATTGCCATACACCGAGCACATGCTTGAGAGAGTGGCTGGCAAAGAGACCTACAATTTCTTAGAAAGCTTCTTTGGATACAGTCAGGTGCAAGTGCATCCTAATGATAGACATAAGACTGCATTTGCCACCACTGAGTGGGACATCTTTGCCTATATAGTCATGCCCTTTGGGTTGACTAATGCGCCGGTTGCTTTCCAATGACTTATGCGCACTATATTCAAGGACATGCTTAGAAAGGAGTTAGAGGTCTTCGTAGATGACCTCTGTGTTTACTCTACTTGGATGGAACACTTGGACAGTCTTTGAACGGTGTCAACTATTTCGTCTATTGTTGGACCCCTTGAAGTGCCAGTTTTGGGTAAAGCACGAATGCATCTTAGGGCACGTAGTGTCAAAGAACGGCATTGCCACAGAGTTCTCGAAGGTCAGGGTCATTGTTGATCTTCCATCCCCAACTGATTACAAGGGTGTTTAGTGCTTCTTAGACCATATAGGTTATTATCAGCGATTTGTGTTGTGAACTATGCATTGATTGCTAGACCTTTAGACAAGTTGCTGATCATATTCGAATGGATCGAGGAATGCTAACGGGCATATGAGGAACTAAAAAAGGCTCTGAAAAAATGGCACCAATTCTACGAGCCCCAGATTGGACACTCACGTTCCATGTGCACATTGACACTTCAAAATTCACCGTAGGAGCTGTTTTGTGCCAGCCTGGTGAACACAACCTAGATCACCCAGTGAGCTTTGCTAGAGCAGACAACTCATTGAGACCAAAATCAATTACAAACAATGGAGAGAGAGAGTTTGGCCATGGTATTTGATGTAAAGAAATTCCAGCATTATCTTTTGGCTACGCCTTTTGCCTTCTTTGTCGAACATCAAGCCTTGTTGTATCTTGTTAATAAACTTTGTGCTACAAGACGCATCACTCGATGGCTACTTTTGCTTTTAGAGTTTGACTTCTCCGTGGTGGTACGTAAAGGGAAGCATATGTCTCGCGTCCCCACAGGAGAATTCGTTGGGCAAGGCATTGTAGACAAATTATCGGACACACATCTATTCATTTTGTCGAGCGAAATGAATTTGTTTAGAGCCAACATGACGCTATATTGGGCAGATGATATAGTTCAAGTGCTTGAGCACGAACTACTTGAACGACCAATAGAAAAGGTCTGCCGACTTAGGTAACTCATCTTAAAGATCCAACCCTATCAAATGATAGGAAGCCAACTCTATAGGTTGGGGCAAGATGGATTGTTGTGCATATGCGTGTATGAGCATGAGATGCATGATGTACTCATAGAGGCACATGGCGAAATCACAGGAGGACACTTCAGAGGAGACAGGACAGTTTGCAAGGTGCTGCAGCCCCAGCTGTGGTGGCCTACTCTTTTCCAAGATGCAACACGATTTGTAAAACATTGTGACGAGTGCCAACAGACTAAGGTCCCTATTCGTAAGGATCACATGGAGCTAATCCCAATCATTGCATGATGACCCTTCGAGAAATGGGGGATTGACTTCATCGAACCCATTAGTCCCGCGGCATAGTATTCACAAGCTAAATACATCATTGTTGCCACCGACTATCTAACGAATTGGGTAGAAGCGCGAGCTACGAGAAAAAATGACACTAGGACTACTGCCAAGTTCTTATGGGAGAAAATGATCTCACGATTTGGCTGCCCTATGAAACTTGTTAGCAACCAAGGCACACACTTCATCAAAAAAGTGATAGCTCATCTCCTATCCACATTCCTAATCATCCATTGGAAATCTTCACCTTATTGCCCTTAGGAAAATGGCCAAGCTCAATCCACAAATAAAATCTTGGTAAATGTACTGACCAAGGTAGTCTCTACTTCATGCAGTGACTGGGATAACAAGTTGGTGGCGGCCTTGTGGGCCTACTGCATGGCTTATAAAATGGCAGAATCCCTTTAGGTTGACCTACGGAACTGAGACAATTCTACCCTTAGAGTTCTTTGTTCCTAGCTTGAGGATAGCCCTTCAAGAGAGATGGGATGGGAAGGAGGCATGGACAGAACGCCAACACTTTATCAGAAACTCGGCTTCTAACCATTCATGCACTAATAAGCGAGAAGGCAAGACGCAAAAGTTGGTTTGACAAGCATCTCAAGCAGTGAGAATTTGAACAAGACGACTTAGTAAAACTGTACTTAGTTAAGGGACATAAACAGAAAATGGAATTTTGGGGGCTAGGTCCTTTCAGAGTTCGAAACATTAGATACACTGGCAATGTAGAACTCGAAACCCTAGAAGGTGAGGGCATAGGCTTTTTCAATGGCAACCACATTAAAAAGTACTACCCTCCCACGCACCCACTTCATGAGCCTCCAATGTTGGAGTCCGCCATCAATGTACGAGTAGCAACCATAATTGACATGGACGATGAGGATGAGGATGATGTAGAACCAGCCTGCCTAAGCATAACGGTCACTGCCAAGCACACTTGCACCCTCAATGCATTGATCAATGAGGGAGTTGACTTTAATGTCTTAACTCATGATCATTGAACCCAAATTAGCAAACCTTAGTTATAACCCACCAATGCTAAACTCAACCCATATGGGGGCCAATCATACACACTATTGGGAAAGTGCAAGGTTGCAATTTCTATCGAGTCTAAAAGCATGCCCTATGTGTTGTCTAACACTAAAAATGCAGGCACAGAGTCACTGTCAGGATGGAACCTTTAAGAAGCAAGCTCATTGTAATGTCGACTATGAGTCACAGTGTATCCACTTAGCCATGGGCAACGTCTGCATAGTTACAGCTTTTAGCAAGGGTTGCATGCCTCCTTTCAAGTATTCAAAGCCACCGATGGAGAAATTTGTCGCCAAGTCTAAGGAGGGGGGTGGTACTTCGTCACAATCCACCAAGCCTCGAGACCAAAACTGCAACAACTGCCATCTAGGGCAGACACCCACAACCCCACAAGGCTAAGAATCCCACCTCACACCCTAGGAAATCAAGACACAACTATAAACATCAATGTATGTTCAAGCCACGATGGGTCCCCAAAACCCTATTGCGAGCGCAAGGCTATTATGAGGATAACACTTGGATATGGATTCATAAGGCCAAAACGGCCCAAGGTACTAATCAAACATCGCCCTCAAGCTTGACCACACAAATTCACATGCCATAACCAAGGCCAAGGCTGCAAAAGCCTCTGGATTCAAAGCCTTTAGAATCATCAACACACAAACTAGTGAAAATTGAGCTAGTCTATCGACCCAAACTATAGCTGGCCACCCATAGACATGCCATGACTAGTCCTATAATTGTCCCCCGAATGTAGCAATGCACCATCAACAACCACAACCTAGCTTGCTGTATAAAAGACCCAACTACAAGCTCAGGAACAACCAAAGTAACCACTATCAGCTATACTATTGAACCCTCTAGTTCAGTCAAACCTCAACCACCTATCGGCCTTACACCCTCTTATGAGCAACGATCAATTCTGACTATGGCCCTGGACTCAACAGAGAACACAGGGGATGACTTGGTTGCCTGTCTTAGACACTTAGATGCCACCTTCATGTCGCTTGCTACTACAAGCTATGATCGCTTAGACTTGGGACTCTTAGATGAACCTATAGTGAGACAAAAGTATGGACACTCCCTTGTTCTTGGGAAGAATCAAAATTTGTGTTTGTCAAGGCTTCCGAGGCAGCTGAGGAGCTGATTGCCACCGAGGTTTCCCACCGTGAATAAGTGCAAAAACAATGCTTCATCACCTCATATGACAAGCACACAGCTTATGCCAACAATCAAGAGATAGAAGACTTGAAATAGCTTGCTGCCATCAACTCCCCTTTCTTGAAAAAATGGTACACTCTTCGCCTTCAATGAGAGCTCGAGGGATGTTAGATCATGATAAATGCCGAGCAACGATGCACAATCAAAACATCAGAGTACCACCTAACTTATGTCGCTCCAACCTCTTATAGAGTATTAATGACCATTCTTGACCGACCCATGGAAGAACACATTCAAGGACACCCCTACTTAGATCACATCCTCACTGAGGAGGAACTACACATTGCTAGCCGTGTAGACTCTGATGACTTCTTGCTCGATGCCTTTACTTACATCACCTAGGTAGGCATTCAAACTTTCGACATGGATCGGTACGCTCGTATGGAATATAATCCAAACTTCTATGCTTGGCTCATGCAAAAGTAAAGCACTATGCCCATGCGCAGAACATCCTCTACACTCTAGCCTTCAATCCCAGGAAGGATTCTTCTCAATTTCGAGAAGATGAAGGGTCAATGAAGTAAGGCGAAGGGTAAGGAGGTAAGGTGAATTATGATAATGTGAATCAAAATAAAATCAAACACATAAGGAAACAAGAAAAGGAAAAACACATCTCAAAAGCCTCAGTCCACATCTAAGAATAGAAAAGGAAGAAAAACATTAAATAGCAATTGAGGAAAATGTCACAACCTTTGAAATAAAGCTTGGAAGGGAAGTCTATTTCCATGCTAAAAACATTTCAATTCAGCAAGCATAAAGTTTTTTCTTTCAGTAGTTGATTGTTTTGAAAAGTACTAATGACAAACCATGGCTTATGATAGAAATTGAAGATGTCATAGCAAGGCCGAGCCCATTGCCTTCTCTTCACGGAAGAGGGAAGAGAAAAGTACGGCCTCTCCCTTGAAAACCGAGCATACAGCTAGCTCAGATTTAGGAGCATTCACAACATCTAAGCGGTGGTGACCTGCGAGGAGGCCGTCAGGAGGATTGTAGACTAGTGGAACCTTGCTAAGTACATCGAAAAGTTTGCGGCCATACTAAGTGTGTGGAATTCTTGAGGACATATAACCCCGACAAGGAGTGTGGGATAGTATCCGTGGGAAGCATAGAAGGAATCAAGCAGGTGCAGGTCCCACGTAGTAAGGCCTTGGTGGAGAAGGCGTTGGGATTGAACCGAAAGTGGAAAAGAGGCACAAAAGAGATGTCTATGCCATGCTGAGGATGAGAAAGGAGAGTGTCTTGATGAATGATGTCATAAGCATCCAAGACATCCCCAATGCGGAAGTCAGATTGAAGGCCAAGGTGATCCACTCCCTCTTCTCCAGCCAAAGGTACAACTCGCTCATGCATAGAATCAATGTATGCGTGTTGGAGAGCGTGACGGCTCATTGACTAGGTGAGGTGAACTGGAATGGCTATGTGTAGAAGACCATAGACCAATCTGCTAAAGCACGAGCCCTTGGAAGCAAACTGACGGGTGGAGAGTCCCAAGCATCAAAAGGAATCGACAAGAAGAAGCCTTCAGCCAAAGCCTTGTTTATAGGGTATGGGGGAATCTTGACCGCCCTTATCCAAGAGGCGATAAAAGAGGCACAGGACGGAGAAGAGGGAGCGGATGAAACACCTCATAGGTCATGTCCTCGTCATGACAAAGAACAATGAAGTGAGAGGATGGTTAGCAAAGAGGAGGGAGAGCAAGAAGCTCAATCCAATAGAAGAAAAGCAAGGACGCCTAAAAAGAAGACGCAAAAAAAGCACGATGAAGAAAGGAAGAAAAGGGAGGATGCGAACCTATAGAAAGCCAAGATAGAGTCAAAAAGAGCCGAGGAAGAGAGGAGGAGAAAGGCTGTTGAATGGGAAGAGTAGTTGAGGAAGAAGGAAGAGGAAGACATTGAGCTAGCTAAACGAAGGTCAATGGAGCAGCAAGGCAAATAAGGTGAGATGGACACCTTGAGCCCAAGGAGAGAGGAGGGCTTGGTGTCGTGCCACTACACGGGCACAGTGTGAAAAACTCTGGAGTGCATCATCATCCAACTTTCTTATTGATGTAGAGAGTCAATGTGATCTGAGTCATCAGTGCTAGTGTTCGTGGCATGGATAGTCCAAAAATACTAGATTTGTTGAAAATTTTAGCCTAATTTTTATATTATTTATTGTAAAAAATCCTAAAAAGTTAGGAAAGCTTCTAGATTAGGGTGGCACGCAAAAAGCAAGTTGCTTTTTCACCCAATTTTGAATTTTTCATGAAAAAGAAAGAGGGGTGAAATCATGCACGTCGCGATCGCAGTTGATAGTCTGAAAACAATACTTTGAATTGGAAGAAGAAAAAGGAGTGAACTGGGAGATCTTGGACCAACCGTCCTTGAGTTTTACCCCCCTTTCAGAGCTAACGGAGCCATCAGATTTGGGTTACAAGCAACAAAGAAGAAGTTATTATTTTGATGCACGTTTTTGGTCTACGAGGGAGCTCCAAGAGATCTAATGCTTGGAGATTGCTTCTAAGTAGTGCAAGAGAAGGGATTCGCTTGAAACGCTTGAACAATAAGTGGTACATGGGTCTTGGCGGTTGAGCATGAGCTCACCTCTACGTTTTGTTTCCGTTTTCGGGACCATGAATTAAAGCTTGAACACTTGCGCGCTTCAAAATCGAGCAACGAAGTAAGGGTTTTATCCTCGAACCGGAGCTTGAGATAGGTGAGAAGTTTTGGGTTTTTTTAATCTTCACAAAAAGTAAGTATTTTGGTTATTTTGATGGTTTGATGATTAGGAGAGTAGGAGAAATCAGTTCAGTGCTTTGCTTTAGATTCTTATTGCATTTAGAGTAGGTTAGGATTAAGAAATCAGATTGGAAAAGCGTAGGGTTTGCTGAAGTAAAGCAAGCCCAAGCAGGGCACAAATCAAGAAAAATGGGGAAGAAAGAGTGATCAAGGGGAAAGTGAGGGATTAGGAGTGGCAAGACCTTTGCTAGGAAGGGGATTTAAGAGCCAAGAGGCTAAGGGAGAGCTCATTTGAAACCCTGGTTGTGTGAGAGAGAGAGAGAGCTCCATTGTGGGGATTCACTTCAATCTTGCTGGCTGACAAGTTTGTTGCCCACTGCAGGTATATCTACACCTTCTCCTTCATTCATGGATAGGATCTGGAAGTGCTTAGCAAATGTGAAGCTCAGAATTACTTGACGCGATAAATTTTTCATCATTTCGGAAAAGATGTGCCACGCTCGGCCTGTTCGAGCAGCTTGACCCTAGGCCAAGTCCCAGAATCGGCCCTTGGCCACTCATCTTTGGCCATTTGGCCTGTCCGAGTCCTCCTGGCACATTCGAACACATAGTCACTCGGCTCATCCGAGACGTACATTTGGATGTACTAGGTAGTTGGCATGCCCAATTCACTTGATTCGGCCTAGTGTAGCTTGGCCACTCGGCCCTTGGCCTCGTATGCCACACCCATTCGGCCCATCTCAATTTGGCCCAGTTTAACTCAATTTGGCCCCATCTCAATTCAACCCATCTCAATTGGGCCGAGTTTCACTTGGCCCCGGCCATTTGGCCCGTCTGAGTCATACACTCGGCCCCTGCAATTCGGACCTATTGGGTCGAATTTGAATTTTTCCAAAATTTTGAAATCCTGAACCATATCCACCTAGACACCGGCCATACGAACCTTCGAAGGCCATACAAACACTTGAAACACTTTCTTGGTGCAAGGAATAGAAGAATCAGCACGACACAGACGTGAAGGCGACGCTAGTCAACCATCTAGCAATCGGGCCCGTTAGCGATATCAAGCGGAGTCGTAGACCCTCAAATGAGTCTTGACTGAGCGGGAGGCGTAACGAAAACCCTATAAACCAATGAGGACGGGGGTAAAAACCGAACATACAAGCCTATCGGGCCAAACCCATAAACAAGAGTTCAAGAGCCGCTTAGACACTTTGTTTTCTCACTCACTCTAATTTCTAACACTCGAAATGCACTTAAGAAAAGCTAAAAGCCTGATTGCGCATAGTGCACAGAAACAATATGCACACACACACACACAGAGTGGGGGTAAGTTGAGGACTAGTTGTAATTAACAAAGAACCCACTTAAATATAAAAAACTTCAAGGAACCCACTAGTAAGAGAAGATCCCAAGACGTAGACAGGTGATCAAATCCCCAAAGGTAGGACCAAGCGAAGAACACGACCGGAAAGCCTAACGCAGCAAAGGAGTGACACTATCGAGGAAGTGGATTTACCCAACCTCATCAAGCTGATCGAAATCTTGGCAGAACAGGAAATCTTAGACATGGAAGAGGGCAACTTAGGCCATAGAAGCAATGAAGAACTTGACCTGGGAGACTTTCCTAAGGCGATCCAGTAATTAGTGAGCAAATATGATGCTCAAACCCGGTTGGAACACCATGGCAGACTTGGACATCATAGCGGATCTTGAGGAGGAGAGGAAGCTAGCACACAAGGCTCTACAAGGCATAGTTGCATATAACCAAGATCAACAAACTAGGAGCTTACGCTAGAGCATGGAAATGTGAGAGATCTACAGAGTGCTAGCCCTCGTAGGTAGAAATTAGATAGAGAGCAAGAGAGCGCTAGAAGGAGACCTCACGCTAAGCCAGCTTCTGATGAAGCGGCTACTAGATAACACAGCAGCGTAGCAATGTGCCGCAGCGTTAGAAACATTGCTACTGGCAGGGCTAGGAGTTAGCCAAGGCTCTAAGAGCTAGTCGAAAATTCCCACGAAGAAGTTGGACAAATACCAGCTAAAGTATAGCTTTGTGGAGCAGTTCGAGCAGATCTGCGAGGCCAATGGCCTCACTGATCTCAACACATCCCTTTCTCTCTCTCTTTCCCTTTCTTTGTTTAGCTCCTTTCATCTCTCTTTGTTTTTGCCTCCTCCCTCTCTCTCCCCCATCTCTCTATTTCTCTCCATTCTTTTTCTCTCCCCCTCTCTTTATTTTTATCTATCCCCCTCTCTATTTCTCTCCCCACCCCTCTTTCTCTCTCTCTCTTTTCCTTTCTTTGTTTGCCCCCTTCATCTCTCTTTGTTTGCCTCCCTTCATCTCTCTCTTCCCCTCTCTCTCTTCCTCTCCATCTTTCTATTTTTATGAAGCCTCCTCTCTCTTCCCTTTTTTATTTCTCTCCATCTCTCTATTCCTCCCCCTCCCTTCTTCTCTCTATTTCTCTCTCTTCTTCCCTTCCCATTGTCACTCAATGCATCTCGTTTTACAAACAAAATCAAAAATAGAAAATAAATGACTTAAAAAACAAAGATATTGAAAGCAATGTCTCCCTACCTCTCTATCTCTCTCTCTCCCTTTACTTTTCTCTCTTTCCCTTCTCTCTCATTCTCTCATTGTTTCCCTATTTCTCTCTCCCTCTCTAATTTTTTCCTCTCTCTCTCTCTCTCTCTCTTCTTTTCACTATCCTTCCTCTATTTACCTCACCCTTCTTTTCTACCTCCTCCTTCTCTCTTTCTTCCTTCTCTTTCTCTCTCTATTTCTCTTGCCCTCTCTTTCCCTTTCTTTGTTTCCTCTCTCTTTTTATTTTCCCCCCTCTAACCCTCATTGTTTTTCTCATTCATCCTTCTCTCTCCCTCCCTTCATCTCTCGTTTCTCTCTTCCTCTTTCTATTTTTTTTCTTTCTCCCATTTCTCTCCATTTTTCTCTCTCCCTTTCTTCTTCTTCTTCCCTCCCTCCCTCCCTCCCTCCCTCCCTTCCTTTCAATGCATCTCTTCACAAAGAAAAACAAAAAAAGAAAAGAATAAAATATAAAAACAAAGTAATAAGAGGAAATGTACCTACCTCGAAGGCTAAAAAATGTAATCCTTTGTGTCTCTTCTTCACAGCTTCCCTCCCTTCTCCCTTGTACACTTCTCCTTCTTCTTCATGTAGTACAATGGTAGTGGTGACAGTGGTGATGAGCTCTTCCTCTCCCTCTCCCTCTCAAAGCTTTGAGCTCTCTCGCTCTCTCTTTCCTTCTCTCACAAATATTTTTGAAAAATGCTGTGCTTGGGTTTTTGGAGCTTTTTTTTCTCAAAACGGCATCGTCATATAATGATGCCACTATAATGCGTTGCAAATGGCCATCGCTACTATCGCCCTATTCCCTTGTAGTGTTACTAGCCTACTATTGGTGTGAGTCTACTACTCTAAACATAATAGACCAACCCATAATTAATCTAATCACTTCATATAAACTATAATTTAAAAGGTGAAGGAAAGAGAGTATACTTGGCTTATTCTCGATTTCTATTACCCAAGTTCAAGACCTATGTGCACATATATCATGTCAATCTCCTAAGCACATGCACATAAACACTAATTAACACTAAAACAAGACCCAAATCAATGATCAATAATAATAATAATAATCAAAACTAATATATATTAATTAAATGATAATTACAGATAATATGTATTATGCTTGTTAAACACCTAAAATTTACTGACCTAACATTGATCACATGTATACTATTTTATTTTTATTAATTGTATCTAAAAGTAAAAATAAAATTCTAAGTATACTTCAATTTGACCAATTTTGTACTATTTGTGGTCTTATCTTATTTTTTTTCCTCTCTTGATTTTCATCCCGCTTTCATCCCCTCTCTTAATTCAACATCTTAGTCTACTCATGTTGACATTTCCCTCCTTATCTCTTTTCCTTTCTTTACACTAATTCAATTCTAATCTACAATTAAAACAAGGTACAATATGCTAGTCATCTTCTATTATTATTTAAAAAAACTTTGTCAAGTCCCCCTCCTATCAAGGCTTCTATCCAAAATGTGACTTCTATATAAAGGGCAAATAACCCCACCTTTCTTCTTATCCTATACACTCATAGCCCTAATAAAGCAGGTAGAGTACTGTGCATCTACCGAGCATCTACCCCTCAAAGCTACACTCTCACATGGAAACTAATAAGGTAACCTTGTATGGTTGGCAACCGAGATACTGATTAGGCTAGGTTGATGCCACTTGTAATGTAAAAAGTTCTTAGGTATTGGTGTGCTATTTGGTTTGTAGGTAGCAAACTTGGCCCTTCCAGCCTTTACAGTTTTAGCACAATCTTTGTACTTTTCAAATTTATTAGGCAAAAAAAGTGTCCATGACTTCTTTCCTTATGTCTCTTATTATGTTACGTATGTTGTTGTGCGAGTAATGTTAAGTTTCACCTTCTACACACACACACACACACACACACACACACACACACACACACACACACACACACACACACACACACACACACACACACACACACACACACACACACACACACACACACACACACACACACACACACACACACACACACACACACACACACACACACACACACACACACACACACACACACACACACACACACACACACACACACACACACACACACACACACACACACACACACACACACACACACACACACACACACACACACACACACACACACACACACACACACACACACACACACACGAAAGTGAAGAAAGAAAATAGGGGCTTGATATTGAGTCCATAATGGAAACAAAAATATAGAGCAAGGGTGAGAGAAGGAGGAGGAGAAAGAGAGAGAAAAGTCAAATTATGGAACAAAGAGGAATGGAGCACACCTTGTTGAAGTATTTTGGTCCTTCTCTCTCTCTCTCTCTCTCTCTCTCTCTCTCTCTCTCTCTCTCTCTCTCTCTCTCTCTCTCTCTCTCTCTCTCTCTCTCTCTCTCTCCTATGAGTTTGCAAGTTCCTATAGTTCATTCGTAAAGAAAGTTTAAACCAATAAGTTATGCCAATAAACAAGTATGCATACACACTTGTAGTTTTACTTTAAATTAGTGATGTTGATACTGAAGCTTTCTTTGTTCAAATTCAAGTCATGGAACATGTTTAATGGGTATGTTAGGGGAGAGGCAAGAACTTAGTACCATATCTCCTCCATCTCTAGTAGTGTGATTGGCTCAAATTTGGAATGTAACAGGGTACTAAAAGGGGCAAATTGTGTAACAGGTAAGGATTTGTAATTTGACCTTCGTTACTAGAATGAAATTAAAAATGTGATAGCATCATATCATGCACAAGATCTATCTTCATGACCAAAATAATTATCAAATTTTGCTATCCACAAATTTGTAGTCCAAATATTTTCTTTGAGAAAGATGTGTGAAACACTTGCAATAGCCAAATAATAGATTAGGGTCTCAACCCCATCCTTGTGATATAAGAGCATGCTTAGTTACCTTGAATGTGTTGAGACTCATGTGGAGAAAAGGTTTGTTGTTGTTTTTAATGCACATTGAATGGCTATTTTTTACTATGCCAAATTTTCACCGACGTGTATCGAGGAGTTGTTGCACAACAGAGTTGGCCAGAGGATTCGATCTTTCGACTGATAGAAACTCGTGTACCTACCTCTACCAGTTGGGCTATGGCTCATTGGCAAAGGTTTGCTCTTTGGCCCTCATCGTTGATTGTTTTGGTGTTGAAAGTGTTTGAGTCAAATCAATGTCTTAGTTATGATATCTACTTTGATAATGGCTATCAGCCAGCCTGTTGCACCTAGTTTAGATGTTGTAAATATTTACTGTTTGAAATATAAGTTCACGCAATACACAAAAAAAAGTTTACCATCCATTATTGGGTTGCCCAATTGGCCCATCCCTTGTAAGGTGTCTTAGGCTGGTTACACACTGCCATGGATGGCTAGGGCAATGTGCAATCCGTCCATCAACTAGATTACACACTAGTTGGCGCCCAAGAATATAAGACAAAGGATGGCTTAGTGGTATGAATGCTTAAGGGCACGTTGATTGGTGAAGGCTCAATACTTGTCAGCTGCAAAAAAATTTATAAATGTGAAAGTGTTGTCGTTTACCCTAGTGGCCACGGACGAATATTAGGACAATGGACATCCCTTGCCTAGGAGTGTCCGGCATCAGTAAATATCGCGTACAATGAAAGTGCAACACATACCCATAGTGAATACCTCCTTTTTTGCGAAATGTCCGTCTGCCATTTGATGTGTACCAGGCCTTAGCATTGTCTCATGGGGCTATTCTATCTTCCTTCGCTCTAAGGAGGTGACGAAAAGCAAAAGGCTAAAGCAATGTTATTAGTTAGAGAGAGAGAGAGAGAGAGAGAGAGAGAGAGAGAGCATTGTCTCATGGGGCTATTCTATCTTCCTTCGCTCTAAGGAAGGAGGTGACGAAAAGCAAAAGGCTAAAGCAATGTTATTAGTTAGAGAGAGAGAGAGAGAGAGAGAGAGAGAGAGAGAGCATTGTCTCATGGGGCTATTCTATCTTCCTTCGCTCTAAGGAAGGAGGTGACGAAAAGCAAAAGGCTAAAGCAATGTTATTAGTTAGAGAGAGAGAGAGAGAGAGAGAGAGAGAGAGAGAGAGAGAGAGAGCATAAAAGAGTATAGGTCGAACGTAGATTCGCATCGTGTCGAGAAGCACATTCCATGCAGGACACGTGTAAGCATCTTATCGTTTCAATCGAAAGTGGAAGGTTTTAATAAAGTGGCGAAGGCAGTTGGGCTTTGGGCGCGTACGCATCCAAAGCCCACACGACAGAGACAACGAGGGTTGCCTTCTTCTTCTTCTTTCTGTAATTGTAATGCAGAAATAAAGGAACGCACAGTGGCACACCACACCCACACAGAGAGTCAAATTGTGAAGCCATAGATACAAGAGAAGAACTGGAGATGAAGCCAATATAGACACGAGAGATTTATCATCAGGAGAGGAGAAACTGCCACAGAGATATGGGGTGGACAGGAAGGGCGGCTGCTTCGTCTATTCTGATACTGTTGAATTCTACCACCACCACCACCACCACCACCACCACCACCACCTGCATCATCTCCTTCATCATCATTGGCTTGTCATCTCCAGTCGATTGCATCGCTGTCGCAAACGCCTCGTCGGCGATCAAGGGCACCCGGCCGCTCACCCTGCGCTTCAGGCCTGATGGGCAATTCAAAATCCTGCAGGTCTTTCTCCTTCTTCTTCTCCTAATCAGCCCTAATCTATCAGATGATATGAAATCCGTGTGTCTCAATTCTACTGTGTAAATCCATGGTCTTTGTTACTACCCAAATTGAATCTAAGTTGTACAAAAGCACTATAGATTTGTCTCTCTTCATTAGCCCCGGTATATTTCTGTTTAATCCCTCTCAAATTCCTGTCACCTTATCTTCCCTTGTGCATCACGAGACTGTGCATGTGTGTGCTGTCGTGATCCTTCAAGGAATTACTGATGCTTATTTTCTGCATGCATGCGCTGCCATTCATCAGTATAGTACTGTTGGAACTTGGCAGGTGGCCGATATGCACTACGCAAACGGAGCCGAGACTCGATGCACAGATGTGCCCCCGCAGCAACGCGAGTCCTGCAGCGATCTCAATACCACTGCCTTTGTTAGGAGATTGATTGCAGCTGAAAAACCAGATTTGATAGTTTTTTCAGGTATCATCCATGCCCAAAAAGTAAAAAACCTTAACCTTTGCTCGGGAATTGGGGATTCAAGGAAAAGCTTGCGATGTTACAATTTTACTCTTCACTATTTCACCGGTTGCCTAAGCCTTAAAAGGCTTTCTTCCTCACTTTCTTCCCTTTCCTTTTATTTACATTTAGCATAGCTTTATCTCGTACACACTGATTTCACCATCTCACCGTGTTTCTATCAATCTACCCTTTAGCATCAATTAAATTAGGAGAAGTGTCTTTTTCCCATTATTTCTACAATTTCCAAATCATTAGATCCTGCATCAATTCACAACTCCTCCACATTTTTGCACACTAGTTTAGATACGCTTGATCCACAAAGCAGAGCAAAGGGCATGACGATTAATCCCTCCTAATGACAATTGCCATTCCATGAGAGTGAGCCCCACGATAACCGTACAACACTCTCTTGAGAACTTGTTTAGTCACATTAAAGAACGTATCCTAATTAGACACTTAAGTTGATCTTTACATCTAACCAAAATTTTCCCTTTAACCTACTATTTTAGCTCATTGATTTGTAGGGGATAACATCTTTGGTCAAGACACACAAGATCCATTAGCCTCACTCAATGCTGCATTTGCACCTGCTATAGAGGCCAAGCTCCCATGGGCAGCTATACTTGGCAACCACGATCAAGAGTCCATGCTTTCTAGAAGGGAGGTCATGGAATACATTACCACCATGGACTACACCTTGTCACAAGTATACCCAGAAGAAGTTAAACACCATGAAGTACAGGGTGGTAGGGGGATGGAGAATTCAAGCAACAAACTCATCACTGACATAGATGGATTTGGTAACTACCACTTAGAAGTGCAAGGCCCATTGGGATCAGAGCATGAAAGAAGAAGTGTCTTAAATCTTTACATGCTTGATAGTGGGGACTACTCCAAGGTGAAGAGGATACATGGTTATGGGTGGATTCAAGAAAGCCAAAAGAAATGGTTTAAAGAGCTATCTATCGAACTTCAGGTATTTTTTGTTCCATCAAAACAAGCCATGATTATTTCCATGAACTAAAGTCAGTTTGGTTTGTTTTGTTGGGATGTTTTGTCTGTTATTTTCAAGCTTTTCATTTTTTGGTATCACACCATTGATAATATGCACACTTGACATCACACCACTAATAATATGCACATTCTTGCATGTATTAATATGCACACTTGACATCACACCACTAATAATATGCACATTCTTGCATGCATACATGCATTTATTGGATTGACTTTCTCAAAATTGAAATAATGAATTGTCTTTTCAGGAACGAAACAAAATCAATGCATCTACACCTATGGATAAGATTCATGCCTTGGCTTACTTTCACATTCCTCTAGTTGAGACACGTATGGCAAGTCTTTGCTCAATAACTGGAGTTAAGCAAGAGGGAATTGGTTGTGCACAAGTGAACTCTGGCTTCTTGTCCACCTTACATGAAGCAGGAGATGTTCGTGTGGTCTTTAATGGACATGACCATGTCAATGACTTTTGTGGCAACCTTCGTGGAAATATAAAAGTTTGTTATGGAGGAGGAGTTGGCTACCATGCATATGGTAAAGTTGGTTGGTCTAGACGAGCAAGAGTTGTCCTTGTGTCATTGAGGTCATCAACTAGTAGTAATACCTCACACATTGACATTTCAAAGGGTGCCAAAGGAAATTTTGCAACATCAATCCAAGATATGCAGTGGTTAGGAGTAGGAAAGATTTCTACTTGGAAACGACTTGATGATCATGATCTATCTACGATTGATTACCAAGTATTATGGTCCTCATCAACTAACACTCTTATACAACACACGTGGTGGTCTCTTCATATTTCAACCATCCTTCTTTTGCTCATCTTGGCATATGTCACGATCTCTCTCTTGTTTGCATATTGGAAATCACGATGGCCCTTTTATAAAAAGAATCCTTATATCACTTTAAGCTCTTTAGAGGAATAGGATATCACATGAAAAAGATGACTTAAACTTTGTAATATATTGTGTATAGACCATTTTGTACTTTGAGATTTTTTGTTCATTACACATAGTACACATTTCCGTACTACATTTGTAAAATCAAGCAACAATTGTGAATGGTTTTTGAAAAAGATTTGTGAATCCAAGTCAACCTTGTTTATCTTCTTGTTGTGAATCACCTTCTTATAAGTTCTCTCATTATTTCCGTACTACATTTGTAAAAACAAGCCATAATTGTGAATGGTTACATTCATTGGTTGTGATGGACGTTCCATTGCCTCACATTGGTCTCCTATATTATATTGCTCATTTTGATGTATTTCCATCACCTCACATTCGTCTCCTATATTATATTGTCATTTTAAGTTCTCTAATTTTCATGCATGTCCCATCACCTCACATTGTATCAATGTTCTTATAAGGTCCCTTATATTATTGTGTCATTTAAGGGACAACTCTTAGAGATGGTGACATGGCATTAAAGATGCTAGAATGATTTGAAGTTTCTTGATTAAACGCATATGAAGTTGAAGTGAACAAAACTTCATGTACTTTAAATAGACAAATTGAAGCCTTTTATGCCATATATATTGAATGTTGCTCGAAAGTGTTTTTTTCAAAATTTCTAGGAAATATTTGAACATGTGTTCGAGGCCCTACATATTCTTGTAGATCTCTTCTATGCTCCTTTCGTAATTAAGTTGCCCCATTGTATGAAATTTCTTGAAACTTCAAAAAAGGATAGCCTTTGTTTGAAGTTTCTTCCCTTCCAAATTTAAAAGCCACCCCTATGTACATTTCCAAGTTAACAAAAAAGATAAAAATGTCTCATGGTGCAAGCATTCTATCTTACATATGTACAAGAGAAGCCGATCTATTTTGTTTGCACCACTTTCAAAATTTCTAGGAAATGTGTTTTGAGGCCCTACATATTCTTGTAGATCTCTTCTATGCTCCTTTTGTAATTGAGTTTGCCCCATTGTATGAAATTTCTTGAAACTTCAAAAAAGGATAACCTTTGTTTGAAGTTTCTTCCCTTCCAAATTTAAAAGCCACCCTTATGTATGTATATTCTTAACATAAAAGATTAAAATGTCTCATGGTGCACAAGTCGATCTGTTTTGTTTGGGTGTATATATAGTGCATGGATATACAACATATGGAGTCATTGATTGATCAATTGGAAAAAAGTGGATAAGAGTGACCATTCATTACGGTAGGAGTAGTGCAATCTAGGCGAAAGATATATTAACAAGTGTTAGCCACCTTAACCTACAACTCCATCTCAATGCATTGGACTTTGGTCAATTTATTTCGCAATGTGGCTTGGTGGGAGGGTGAGATCTACCTAAAGGGGCTTGGTGGGAGAGTGAGTCTAGGCAGACCTGTGTTATGAAACATCATGTAATCACACCCATTCTTCTGAAGCTATTTAGAATGTAAAAGTGTCTACATAGAATGCCCACGATCTATTTTGTTTGGGTGCATATATAGTGCATGGATATACAACATATGGAGTCATTGATCAATTAATTGGAAAAATGGTAAAGAATGACCATTCATTATGGTGGGAGTAGTGTAATCTAGGTGAAAGATATATTAACAAGTGTTAGCCACCTTACCCTACAACTCCATCTACTTAATGCATTAGACTTTGGTCAATTTATTTTGCAATGTGGATTGGTGGGAGGGTGAGATCTACCTAAAGGGGCTTGGTGGGAGGATGAGTCTAGGCAAACCTGTGCTATAAAATGTCATGTAATCACACCCATTCTTTTGAAGCTATTTAGAATGTAAAAGTGTCTACACAGAATGTCCACACTCCACAAATGGATGTGCCTCATATAATTGTCCTTTAGCAAAATCTCTTAAGTCCATACATGTATGTGGATGCATGTGAAATAATTATCTTATTGGATGCTATACTTAGAATTATATAACAAAATAGCCATGGTTTCTTCTACATATATAAATATTTAAACTCTCTTGACATAAAATTTTCTTCGCATAAGGTGTGATATAGGTGATGATGTTTGAAAATCACAATAATACCTTTAGTCAATTCCCTTTAAACATGTATTTTATAAGTTTTTTGTTTGAACCTTGCATTAATGTTCTTTATGTTCTCATTGGAAGCACTCTCAATGCTCTAATTTTTGCATTTATATAAATGACTAATTGTTTCAAAATATATGACCTCTCTATTCTATTAATTATATCACGTCATTGTGTCTAGGTTTACCAAACGATTATGTATTAATGAAAAATTTGAAGCTTTGTATTATGGAGGAAATTTTAGGTTTTTAAAATGATTTCACATAACGAAGGGATGATCTTGTTTATGAAATTTTTTTAGATGGGGTTCACATTGATACAACTCCTTTAGGTAATATACTAAATTTTTGAAAAACTATAAATTTTTAGTCACTTATTTTTCAAAATGATACAAGAAATTGTTTTTTCTAAATCCTTACTATTTCATGTATGCAAAAAATGGATGAATTTAAGCTATTTTATAAATTTTAACTTACAAAAAGATTGAAATTTCATAGTAATATGAGATATTTTCAACATTTGAAAGATTGTTAACTTAATTTGAAAATACAAATTTGGTAAATTTTTGATTTAACCCTTTGACAAGAAATGTTTGATAAATTCTAGAATCCTAAGCAAAAAGTTTAATATCCTTTTCCATGCATTTCTTACACCCTATGTATCAACATTTGGAAGAAGATAGTCTACTTGATGAGTATTATTTATTTTATATACCTAACATCTATTTATGTTAGGTCTATTTATCTGAAGATAGTCCCTCTACATCACTAGATTTGAGTTTATAGTATGTACTATCACGTTTCTTATAGTTTCTTTTTGGTGGATCAAAAGAGGGGTATATGTGGACCATTTGGTCTGCTATAGAGAATTCTTTAGTTCTACAGATTTGTTATTGATGTATGCCTTTCTATAAGTTAGGCATGACAAATTACTGGGAAATGATACCCTATAAACCCATGTTTGGAGGGAAAGGTCAACTTTATAAGTGAATATTGTTCTTCTATTTTGTTCCTAGGAAGCCCCCTACTTTCTCCACAAGTCAAGACTCTAGTATGAGTGAAGTCATCTTTTTGGACAGCAAACCTCTTATCCTCCCTTCTTGCCCATGAAGAGCTTGGTAAGTGGGAAAATACTCTAAATTCATAGGTTACAATGTTACATGAAATAATAATTTAAGCTCTCTCTAAGGTAAGGCTTGCATGGGAATTAGGTGTCAAATTAACCAACCTTAATAAAAGGCAACAAGGTTCATTAAATTGGGTACCAAATCATACGAAACTCATTATGAATGTAAAACTTGGTGTAAAAGCACCCTGATCTAATGCACTGTATTAGATCTTGTGAAACTTACACTAGATGCACTAGTGCATCAAAACACCTAAAAATTTATCAAGTTTTTGGGATTTTTTGGGGGCTTTGTGCCTCATGGAACCACCATGGTGGAGTTGCACTACTACTGAGCGAATTGCTTGCTTTTGCTATTCTGTTCTTCATGTTGACACCCTTTGCTAGCTCATCTCAACCATGCAAAAAGCCTTGCACAATAGATCTCCCTCTCTCACTCACTCTCTCTCTCACATTGAAGAGATAGCTAGATAAAGGGAGGGTTCAACCCTCTTATAATACACAAAGAAGAAACATGAGCATGCACATTGATACATCCACCATTAGATTGATAGCTTTCTTGGTAAGTTGTAGATTGGAATCATGATGATGACTAGTATGGCGATAGGAGTGTGGGAGCTAGGAAGGATTGTATTGTACAACAACTCGAGAGGAGCATTGTATGAGTGGCAGAATAAGGGGTGAGGGGTAGCATCCCTTTATTCATAATCTTGTTGATAAGGTATCCATTTTAATTTGAACGTTGCCTATTTGAAATTGAAAGAAGGAAATGGAAAGAGATTACAATGAAAAGAAAGGTCAATGCTATGACTTTAAAAATATGCATGTGCCATAGGTAATAAGAGGTAAAGATTGCAGTATGAGAGATTAAAATGCTAACAAAAGACTACTAAGGGAAAAGAAATCCAATATTGTGGCTTAAATCAATTGGCTCAATGGATGATATTAGTATTAAGTCCTTCTTCATAAGAGTTCACCTATGGCCTGTAATGTGGCTTAGGAGAGCACTATTAGACTATCCAATAAGTACATTTGTGAGTCTTGACATAATTACTTTATATGCATGACTGCTTTTTAAATTGAGCATTGTCAATTTAGAAGATTTTTGAGCATCCTCAAGGAGTGCTGCTCGAAGGCAACTCACAACACCACTTTTTCCATATATTTACTCATATGTGACTTTTCTAACAAGGGAAAATTTGATTGATAGACAATGTTACACGTCTGAATTATCAAGATTCCTTGATAAATCGTAACTATTTAAAAACTTGATGTGCACCCATAAAATGTCAAACTCACATACCAGCTGAATGCAATCCATCAAGTTAACTTGATAGAATTATCAAGATTCCTTGATAAATCATAACTACTTAGGAACTTCTTGTACCATATCCATTTTTTCCTTAGAAAATGGTATGTTGGGTTGTTTAAACATGAGTCATTACACCAAGTGCTTAGTAAAAGGTAATTCATTTCTTGAATGCTCGATGCCATACATCAAGAAATCTAATGTTTCATAATGAGTTATAACCAACTTGATTGGTAAAAGGTAATTCATTTCTTGAATGATCAATGCCATACATCAAGAAATCTAATGTTTCATAAGGAGTTATAACCAACTTGATGATATGGATCAAGTTGTTCTTCATATTATGCATAAACTTTTCAACCCTAAATTACTTAGTGTAGAAAGAATTCTTCACCGAGCATCATAACTTAGTGTAATGCATCAAGCATATAATCTAGATTCTTGAGACATTGTGTGCTTTGTTTTGAAGCTTATTTGATTGATGGAGTACATCAAGTTCATTTCAAAATTACTTACATTTTGAAGCACTTAATGGAATATGTTTTCGATGGAAAATAGTTAAAAATACATGTTTTAGTTCAAGGCCTCATGTCATTATATTTATTTTTTTGAAAAATTGAAATTTTGTGATCAACCGCAAAGGAGGATTATTGGTATTTTCTTACTATGTCGATAATTTGTTGGTATAGACCAAAAAACTTAAAAGATAAAGATAAAGTGCTAGGTAGCTTTTCACAATACAATATGTAACTTGTAGAAAAGGGGTAGGAAAAGTATGAAAAATGGTACATTCTTTTCAATAGGTAAGGTAATTTATAGGCATGTAGCTGACAACAAATCTACATAGGAGTTTGGATAACATAACTTTTCTATATGTAATTTTTACTAAGCCGTATTTGAAGTAGCATGTTATTTAAGTAGTATACAACATGCTTATAAGTCATGTATTTTTACCTTTGTTTCCTAATGAAAATCATATAGTATGAGAAAGATACTTTGCAAATACCTCTTATTTGCAATGCTTACAATCTAACTCAATGCATTGCATCAAAATCATACTTTTATGTAGTCTCTCATATCTCCTTAACATTCAAATCTTTTTTCATATATTTGAAAATAATGTGGACAACTATTCCATGTAACTTGCATTTAAAGGGTCTTCAAGTGAATGACTTAATGACGAACATCAAGTCCTTATGAAAAAAATATGCATTAAACTCTTATGTAATACTTACTTTCATTATCATAAGTCAACCTCTCGTTAGAACAATTGCGTATTCTCATCATAGATGATAGTTTGACGTTAATATTTCATTGATATTTGAAACGTTAGTCATTTTTTAACCTTGTGATATATAGTATTTTTGTTAGATGTTACTATTAATATACCAATAAGTACATGTTGGAATATATAGAAATACTAATTAAAATGCCATGTATAAAAATCCTATTTTATGAATATAAACTTGTTTAGTATGTCATGATAGTTAATAACTTTAAGGTCAAAATTTGTTTAGAAATTAAGACAATGAGAGCCTTGTTGATGGACTTTTAGTCCCACATATAAAATAAGTGCATAGTATTGTGATGCATGAAACTCTTGGTACTAAGCCATATACTGATTGAATATAAATTGCTAAAAAACGTCTAGTTTAACAAACATCTATATAAACAAAGTAGTATACTTAAAAAAAACATACTAGATTTGAGACTTTTAAGAAACTCATATATTGGTTTTCAACGAATTTTTGAAAGTGAGTCACTTTTTTATGATTCTTTAGGGAATCTTAGGGAATCCTCTTAGAAGAAACATGCAACTCACCCAAAAGGTTTGCAACTATGTTTGATTTTATGTAATCTAAATGGATTAGTAATAGTATACTTTAGCTCATTGTGCTAAAATGTCATGTCCACTTTGATTTTTTTAAAAAGTATGAATTTCATGTTACATAGTTGATGGATAAAGAAGTGGATCATGTTGTTGATTTGAAAAAAAACTTTCATTTATTGCAATGTCATAAATGTATTAATGCAAAACTTCAAGCTTCACTTACAAAATTGTGGCTACATAATGTAGAGTTATGTAATATGGATTCTTACACCATTATGGAAAATTTCATCTATTGTACTTATACTACAACTTGACATGTACATAGTGGACATGATGAACATCAAATCATCAAAATTTTGCTTATAACTCCTATGCCAAGAGTTTCTCAAACCTATCCCTCATTGTAAAAGAATGGAGCTAGTAAAATTTATAAACTATGAAATAGAAAAGTTTAGTGAAATCACACACACACACACACACACACACACACACACACACACACACACACACACACACACACACACACACACACACACACACACACACACACACACACACACACACACACACACACACACACACACACACACACACACACACACACACACACACACACACACACACACACACACACACACACACACACACACACACACACACACACACACACACACACACACACACACACACACACACACACACACACACACACACACACACACACACACACACACACACACACACACACACACACACACACACACACACACACACACACACACACACACACACACACACACACACACACACACACACACACACACACACACACACACACACATGATTACATTACCATAATTGGTAGGGGTAAAGGACTATTGACAATGAAGCTAAAAAATTGACACTTTTATAAATTATGCCACAATGCAATTAGAAACTTAGCAATTTTTTTAAAAAGGTGAATCATTGCCATATTTAGTAGGTAATCACTATTAGAAATAGAGTTGAGCATCGATGTTGGTAGGGAAAAATTCAAAAATTTTATTATTTTTTATGTTCACACACATTGACGTTAGTATGTTTGGCGAGCAAGAGACACTTTTGAGGTAATGAATTTTCATCAACTATATTTGGTGTAGTAGATAGCATCATAGTTAATCACCATAGTTGACCAACTATATTTTCAACTAATTTTAGCTAATTGAAAAATGATTGGCCACGTGAATGCCATCTCCAAATTAGAAATGCTACTAATGGTGGCCATATACACACTCACCATTTGGGAGCTGAGTGGAGAGGAAGGTTGATATTATTAGCATACTTAGCCTATGCATTGTGTGTGTTGTACTCTTCTCATGTGAGTGAAAAAAAACCAATCTTCATGCTAGTGTGTTGGTTGCTGGGCATGCATGTGCACTTGATTAGAATTTCACTTCAACATAATTTGAACTACAAATGATAATTAAAAAATAATATAGTATATTGATATATTTTGGTATATCTATCATGGTTGGTTCTCTACATTAACTTCTTTGGTACCAAATTTGTGAATAAAAATTGAAGTTACATGCAACATTAATCATGTGGAAGAACTAGGGTTTATGATGAGTGTAGCAAGTGCATGTGAGGCATAGGCTTTGACTATGTAGGTAAAAATAGCCTATCTCCATTAGTAGATAATAAATATGAGCATAGGGCTTGCCAAGGCCCATGCCTATAAGTCATTTTCACTAGCAGGACTTGTCACAAATACATTGTCCCATTTTTGACATTTAAAAACTAATATGTTAAAAACCTACATCAATCAAAACACATATTGCTTGCACATGGCACCAAAATGGCTAAGTTGTAAGCATGTCAAACTAGCAATACAAGCTTGAATATGAGCATCGATCAATTGTGATCAAACCAAGTTACCTTGGAGGGACCTTTCAGGTGAGGGGAAACTTTTTTTTTTTGTTTTGGAGAGAGAGAGAGAGAGAGAGAGAGAGAGAGAGAGAGAGAGAGAGAGAGAGAGAGAGAGAGAGAGAGAGAGAGAGAGAGAGAGAGAGAGAGAGAGAGAGAGAGAGAGAGAGAGAGAGAGAGAGAGAGAGAGAGAGAGAGAGAGAGAGAGAGAGAGAGAGAGAGAGATTTTTGGTGGTGTGGCACATCTTAGTGGAGTGGGATTTTTTGGGGGCGAGGGGGTGTGGTGGTTGCAAATGGTGGGCCCAATGTTGATAATTTCCCTCACCACTCTCCCTTCCTCTCTTCCTTTCCCCAATGTACATTTTTTTTTTTGGTGAATGTGACATAGATCCTTCTTGTCTTGTCCTAAGGGAGCCACCTAAAACTTCAACCATCCAAAACCTATACATTTTGCATTAAGACCAATCCAATTCCCTCTCAAACCTATGTTGAAAGGCTAATCACATTTCCCCCCTTTTTTTAACTTGTTGTCTAAGGCTTTACCCTTATATTTATTAGTTATCATGATGTGATAGCCCTTTTAGTCTTTCCAAATCTTGAGAACCTTACTCTAACTCCATGTTGATGTTTCCATTGGCTCATCTAGTGGCTTGAGGTTTGCTAAGGGGTTGTACTTAAGCCTTCCACATAATACCTATAATGCTCTAATTAGCTCTAATGAGGCTCAAATGGCATTCCAAGTAGTCTATTGTTCAATGATGAACCAAGCATCATGTAGAAGCATAGAGGGTAGATCATTAAGCTTAAGTTTGATAAGCCATCACAAGCTCTTCTTTGACATAGTCTCTTGTTAGCTAGCATATAGTCTTCCATCTTTGAGAAAGGAAGGTCGATGGTTGCAAGTACATGCATCCAATCTCTTGCATCATGTGGATGTGAGATATATTTATTCAATGGTCTTTGGCTTATCACTCATTGTGTGTCTCCATTGAGCATAGTAAAAATGGCATTAAGGCCAACTTTGGAGGTCTTCCAAGTCTCTGCTTCGACATGAACTACATGTGTGTCATTCATGAGGAATATAAGTCCATTGCCCCAATCATTTATGATTCTAACATCTCTTATCTAGGGTCTTCCTAGCAAGAGGTCACGGTCTCAATCATTTATGATTCTAACATTTCTTATCTAGGGTCTTCCCAACAAGAGGTCATGGTTCACTCCTTTCATAACAACAAAATTAACTTAGAATTGCCCTTCACCCACTTTTACTAGCTAGTCCCTAAGGACATTAGTAGCTTTGACTTTTGATTTGTCTACCATTGCTAGGTTGAAGTGTACATCCTCTCTTGGTGGACCATCTCATGCTTGGAGTGTTGAAAAGTCTATAGTGTCCACACCAACATTAGTTTCAATTATCGCCCTTTTCATCATGTCGCCTAGCATAATTAATGGAAGTTCAATGTGCATTTTAGCTCCTTCCTAAAAAGTGTTCACTTTGAGAGCCCCTAGGATTTTGTTGTGGGCATGGGTGTTTGGATTGTAGGTTCTTAGATTTTTCTCTTAGAATGTGATATCCATGAGTGGGTTCTACTTGAAAAAAGTTTAATTAGTAATGACACATGTGTGGAGACTAATGATGCAACTACTCTTAGATCCACATTCTCAAACCTATCAAGACTTTCTTTTTGAGTTGGCTAACTTTTTCCTTGAAAGGATATAATTGGAAACCTTTCTCATTTTTGATGGAGTTGTAAGGAGAATGGAGATTGCATATATATATATATATATATATATATATATATATATATATATATATATATATATATATATATATATATATAAAGAGAGAGAGAGAGAGAGAGAGAGAGAGAGAGAGAGAGAGAGAGAGAGAGAGAGAGAGAGAGAGAGAGAGAGAGAGAGAGAGAGAGAGAGAGAGAGAGAGAGCACAAAGATGTTGCTTTTTTGGTGCCTCCCATTGCTCTCTTATGAGCAACAATATCTTATATTCATATCTCTCAAAGATTCATGAATGATATTGGACATGTATATCTAGGGTTAGTAGTATGAGATTTGACAAGCCCAACTCACTTGTCCTCAAGAACTTGACAAATGAAGTATGATGCCTTAGTTCCATGTGCTTGATTTTTGCATAAAACAAATGATTCTTTGCCAACATGATGGCACTTTGACTATCACTATGTAATAATGACATGTCTTCACTAATGCATACGAGTAAGCTATATGGCTTCTTTGCATGCCTCTATGGCTGTACCATCCACACCTTCAATGATAGATAATGTCACACATTTATGCAAATGTGACATCCATGAGATAGCACCACCATACAAAGTAAATACATATCTTGTAGTTGACTTCCTATTGCCAATATTCCCTATATAGTCTACATCAATGTACCCAAGCATAACATTGTCACTCCTCTCAAAGCATATGTTCATACGCCTTGTACCACTCAAGTACCCCAAGTTGCCTTTCACTTCTTCACAATGTTTCTTGCTAAGATTTGACATGTACCTCCTCACTACTCCTACTACAAAAGTAGTGTTCAAGTGGGTGGCAATCATAGCATATATGAAATTGCCCACACATGATGAATATGGATCTTAAGCAATTTCGTCTGCCCCATTAGATTTGGGACAATAATCAACACTAAGTTTCACATATGGAGGCAATGGAGTAGTAATTGCGTTCTTCCCTTCCATATTGAAATATTGCAATACTTTGCTGGCATTATCCTTTAGGACAAATAGAACAATCTCATTGTTCTATCTTTGCTTATGCACATAAAATAATGTGATTTGCATGCCCCAAATCCTTCATTTCAAGGTTGTTCCCATAAAATTTTTCTTCAAGGCATTGATCTCATACATATTTTTACTAGCTATCAATATATCGTCCACATAAAGAATCAACACTATCAAGTTGCCATTCTTAGTCTTTCTAGTACATAAGTAGTAGTCTGTCTCACTTCTCTTGTAGCCACAAGACTGCATGAAGCATCAAAATTATTGTAGCACTCCCATGGTGCTTGATTTAATCAATAAAGACTTTTTTAAAGCTTGTAGATGTGCTTTTCTTTGCCCTATTCCACAAAAACCTCTGGTTGCTACATGTAGATCTCATCATAAAGGTCACCATGTAGAAATGTTGTCTTGCTATCCAAATATACAACATCCATGTCATCCTTAGCCGCCAAGGGAAGCACAATGCAAAGAGTAGTAAATTTCACCATTGGTCAAAATATCTTATCAAGGTCCACCCATTTTTCTCACTTAAATTCTTTGGCTACTAACCTTACATTGTCCTTTGATTTAACATCACCTATAACCTTCAACTTATAGATCCACTTGTATCGAAACTCCCAAGTCTAATTTTTCATAATGGAATCCATTGTAGACTCCATAGCTAGCTCCATATCATCATGAGTCATGGCCTCTTTAGACTCATTATAACAAGATGGCTCCCCACAGTATGTCAATACTAGATAGTCAACCCCACGTTGAAATCTCTCAAGGGGGACGAAAGATACAAGCAGATTTGCATAGCACAATGGGCTTACTTATTGTGGAAATTTCAACCTCCAATCTTTGTTCATGAGGCACCATAGGGCTCTCAACTTGTTGCTTAATAGATTTTCTTGCTTCTTGATCACTAGCAAAAGCATCACTTGTGCCCTCTTTTTGCATAGTTGGTGCACTAGCACACAAGCAAAAAGTAACTGTTAACCGTTAGACAAACAAGGTGAAAAATCTGAAAAAGCTAAATCAGAAGACAAAGGCCAAGGCAAAAGTGAAATGGAAGACGAAGGCGCGCCAAGAAAAATATGGAAGCACAAGAAATGCAGAAAAGTCCTAAATAAATAAAAAGGGCGCACAAGAAAAAGCGCGAATCAATACTTTTGTAAAAGAGCGCAAGTGCATCATGGTTTAATTTAAAGAGTGCGGGCTCTCACCCATGCAATTTGTAAAGGTAGATGGGCGGTAGGAAGGAAGTTAGGAAGAAAGAAGGGCAATGGAAAAAAGGGCCTAGGCCACGGTCGACCATGTAAAAAAGGGGAAAAGGGGATGACCGTCCAAAAGGGAATTAGGGTTTTGTATATAAAGTTGAAAAGTGAATGAGAAGCACATTCTTGTGTGTGGCAAAAAGTAGCTCTCCTCTTCTTCTTCTTCTTCTTCTTGTTCTTGCTTGCTTGAGCTTGTGCTTGAAGGAGGGAGTGTGAGAGTGTGAGGGAGTGAGTGTGTGAGGGTGAGGGACCGTGGGGTGGAGAAGCTCTCCATCTTCTCCTCTCTTCTTCTCTTCTCTTCTCTTCTCCTCTTCTCTTCTCTTCTCTTCTCTTGCTCGCGGTGATGGAGCTTGGAACGTGGAGCTTGAGGATGGAGCTTGCTTGAAGCTTGCACTTGGATCGTGGAGCTACCGGAGTGTGCGGGAGGGGAGGTAACTCGAACGGCATGGAGGTAAGCTCACTACATCCGTAGATATGGATGGCGCGTCGGCTATGTGAGAGGTAGCCATTAGTGCTCGGCTTGGAACGTTTGAAATAATAAGTGGTCCGTGGGTCTTGGCGGTAGAGCGAAAGCTCCCACATTTTGGTCCCGTTGTCGGGACAAACGGATTCAAGCCTTGAGTGCTTGCGCACTTCGAATCGAGTATCGAAGTAAGGGTTTTCCCCGAACCGGTGCTTGAGATAGGTAGGAAGGGAGGGGTTGAAGATGGTATTCGACCTCCTTGGCAAGTAGGTTTTTGCTTTTTTGAGATTTATGTTGTGAGATGGAGTAGTGTAGGTATTTACTTTGTGATTTGGATGCATTAGAGTAGGAGAAAACAAAGAAAAACAAATAAAATAAGGATTAGGGTTTACTGTTGCAAAACATGGCAAAAACAGGGTAAAAAGCGTGCAAAAAATGGTAAGAAGCTCACTTGTGATGCCTAAGGTTGCCAAGTGAGTGATTGGGGGTATCAATACCATACCCGGGAAGGGGTATAAGGGCCAAAGGTGGCAAGAAAGGCCACATTGTGCACTGCAGGGTTTCAGGAGAGCAAGAGAGAAGAGGAAAGATTGGTGAGGGGAACCGCTTCGATCTTGTCATCAGAGAGATATCTGCCCAGCCCAGGTAATTCTACTCCTTCCCCTACATGAATAGGATGGATTTGGAGCTGCTTGACTAAGGGAAAGGCCTCCAACGCTCGGCGCGGCAGATTTCGTGAGGTTCGGTGAAAAAACGCGCCGCGCTCGGCGTGTCTGAGTGACGACGATTCTGGGCCGAGTCCCAGAATCGGCCCTCGGACCGCTCGGCCGCTCAGCCCACTCGGCCCTCCTGACCACTCGACTCGGCCCTCAGCCACTGGGTTCTCAAACCATTCGGCCACTGCCACTCGGACACCCACACTCGGCCCGTCCGAATTGAGCACTCAGACTACCTTGGAACTCGGCCCCGGCCCACTTGGCCCTCCTGACTCAGCCTCGGCCCACTCGGCCCTCGGACATCTAGGTTCGGACTGGTCGAGTTTGGCATTTGGACAGTTACGTACGGCCTCTCCTACTCGGCCGTTGGACGGCCCGAATCGGGCACTCGGCCCTTGCAATTCGGACCAGCTGGGCCGAGTAAAAATTTTGATCAAATTCTCAGAAACTTGACCTGACCCGGCTAGAACTCAGCAACACAAACTATCGAAGGCCCTTAGGACGCTCAGAACTTGATTCTGGCACACGGAATAGGCAAAATCGTAGGGCGTGGCCGCTTAGCAGCTAGAAGTAGGCAGTTGCGAGACCCAGGGACTTAGACACAAACCATTGAGTTGTAAAGCCTGATTGGACAAAAAACGGACGCGGCAGCACATTAGAAAGGTGCTGAACCCCGTCAAGGTGGCCAGAAAAGCGACCAGCAAGCCTATCAGGCCCGAACAAGCAGGAGTGCATAAGACGCTTCAAGTAGCTTGTTGCACTCATCGCGAATTTCCGCACCTGAATGCACTTAAAGAAATTGAAAGCCTGACTGAGCACAAGTGCACGAGGAGCGACACGCACACTAAGTGACCATAAAGTAAGGGTTGCATTCAATAACTGAAGGAACTCACTTAGATAAACCACTCAAGGACCCCCTCCAGTAGGAGAGGACCCCCACAAAGGGAGCTTAGCCCCCCCCGCACCTCCCCCAAGTAGGTTGGAGAGAAAACACGCGCCGTAACAGGTCCTCTAAGTTAGACCCTGGTGTGGTAATGGCTCTACGCGAACACAGATTCTCACCGACAAAAGAGCCACCAAAGGCCCACACCCGAACTGAGAGAAATAGAGACCCTAGAACCCCAATGGGCCAATCTAGCCAACAAGGGGAAATAGACCACACTGCAAAAACACATACGTGTTGCATTTGGACTGCATCTAGTCAAAGCGGAAAACAACAACATCAAGCTACAATAGCAAGAATGACTAGATATGACAATCCTGACGATAGATGCTCCTTGAATAGCACTACACTGACGATCCAAGGCACCAGTGGAGAATCCACATCTGGTCGTGCAGTTGGGGACGTAAGGGAATTTGTCAAAAGGCTTAAATTTACAAGCCAAGACTCGGAAGATGAAGACATAGTACCGCCTGCTTATCTTAGGGTCAAACTCACCGCGAAAAGAGAGCATATTATCGATGCTCTGATTGATGAAGGAGCAGATTTTAATATCTTGACCTATGAATCATGGACCCTACTAGGCCAACCAGAGCTCACACCGACTAATGCAACTCTTAGCCCTTACGGGGGACACCCACAAGCACTCATAGGGAAGTGCAAAATCCTTGCGAAAATTGAAACTGAAAGCTTGCCTATCATATTTCTTGTTCCTCCAAATAGTGCTAATTGTGAGAAGGGAACCCTCCTTGGAAGACCCTTCAAAAGGGCAACCAAGTGTGAGGCCGACTATGTAGCATAGAGGATACACCCGACACTACCGGGTGTAAGGATAGTCACGACCTTTAGCAAGGGTGACCTCATCGAACCTCGAGGGAAAGGCAAGCAAGGTGCTGACATAACAGTCAAGCCTGTTGATGAGAGCAAGGACTTGTTGGAAGAGCTAATACAAGCACAGGTCGAACAACGAGAACTAGTGAGTGAGGCCATGCCTGAAGCAAGAAGGTCAGGAGACAATGCCAAGGACGGCCTTTGGACTTACAAATATCGTAGAAGACCCCAAAAGAAGCCCAAGCCTTATAGACAAAGGCATCGATGGAGAGTCAATACAACGCCACGAAGGATATCCAAATCATTGCTACGTGCTCAAGGGTATTATGCAGGTAACCAATAGATTTGGGTACCAAAACCCCCTGTTAAACCTCCTTTGTCGACTGAAGACCAGATCGTATCAAGAGCAAAGAAGCGTAGGAGGAGATCTAAACGAAAAACCAAGTCTCAAGTCAAAAACAGTGGAGTGACCGAGCCCCTCATGGTCGAAATCAAGAAACCCAACGGGACCAATTGGAGGGTAGATCCTCAGCATAGCGTGCTTGACAAGCAGACATCAGATGTAATCGTTGAGGATATGCAAAAGCCACTAGTGCCTAAGGAGCCTTTGATTCCCCAAGAGGATAGCAGGCATCTTAGGCACAACATTACTCATGGCAAGGTTAAATGCTCAACAAAGCAAATAGCAAAATCATCTAACAGCCACGAGCAAATCTCCCAGCCAGTGTCAAAGCCACTTAGGAGTCCCAAGTCTCCTACACCCTCTTCCCTTAAAACGGACATAGGAAGCACAACACTCGTCAAGTGCGGCTACTCAATCCTAATCTCTACCTACATCAGAGCTTCCAAATGTCCAAGAGGCAGGACACGACACCACTTTTAGCTCTCAACCTAAGGATATGCCTGTGCAATCCACCGTGGCTAGCTCAACTGATACTCGATCTACGCAAGTGAATGCTCTAAGGGCGACAAAAGACACGACCACTTCCAATTGCCCTAAGGACTTGACACCACAATCCACCAATAGTAGCAAGTCCACTGAACTAGCTGCTACTACTTTAAATAAGGGATCATAGCAATCACAGCCCTTGGCCGTGACAATGCCCCTTGCGGAATGTGTTCTTAGTAGTTTACATGTGGAGGAGGTGTCGCAACCAACTTCATTAACAACTCCAGCACTTCCAAAGCGCCTAAAGCCTAGACTGGAGGAGTTAAACAGAAGGGAAGAGCTAGAGTCTCCAAAAAGGGAGGTAATTGTACCCTCACAACCTAGCAAGGCTATTTAGCAGGCCATGGCTATGTCCCATGAGGACACACTAGAGCAGGGGAAAATTGAGGCCCAACCAAGCACATCAACGGCTGACCTAGTTCAGGGTCTTGAGTCATTAAGTTATGCACCTTCACTGACCAAGAAAAAGAGGAGAAAACAGTGAAAACAACAGCAGCTACAGGTGGTTGTGGAACCCAAGAGCATTGAGACCAAGAGCGCTGGAGAGCTGGGGAATAAAGCATCAAGTCCATCCACCAATGAACCCATTGATGTCTCTCCTAATAGCGGTGAAACCTCAGACACATCCGTGTGCTCTGAAAAATCAAAGCAGCCGTTGCCATCAACAGTTGCTTTCAACACTCAATCCGCTGACAATAGAACTCGCATAGACCAATCAAGAGTGGATACAACGCTGTCACAACAGGGTGACAAATCTATACCACTCACATCTGAGGAGAACCATGACAAAATAGCAGTAAAACCTCTGGAAAAATGCACAATTCCCAAGATCATAAGCAATCCTAGCGTTGACCAATCTTGCTCATCTAGGCCTGAGCCCCCAGCTAAAGCCTATGCTAAAGCCTAGGCAAACTCCTAGAACCTTGCATGAGATAGCAACTGAGCAAGCCCTTGTTGAACATAGAAGTGTCGCAGAATGCTTAACTGAGTTGGATGCTAAGCTCAAGGTGTTCGCACGTGTCTACGTCCTTGCGGACATGGGCGCATTTCTTAAGGAGCAGCTTAGAGAATACTTGCCATTTTCCCTATCCTGGGAAGAGCAAGAACATCTTAACGAGCACTATGATAGGCTCCTGTATGAACGCATGCGACTCATCTCTGACGAGGAAGCTGACGAACTACGCTTAACTGTAACATTCAATGATGTGCTCTACCAACCAAAATAGAGCAACTAAAGCGACAATCGAAGGGTCAAAGTCAACTTGAGAAACGTTGCTTTGAAAACCGTGTTGCAATGGCCGAACTAGGAGCCCAAATCATGATAGTCTCAGAAGAGCGATTGGCCAAATGACGGTCTCAAAGAGACCCAACCTATGTGGTGCCAACTTTCTTTTGAGTGCTAACTGCCATTCGGGGTACGAACTTAGCTGGAACTAGGCAAGAGAACTCTTTGGCTGATAAGGTTCTCACTGAGGAGGAGCTACATGTTGCCAGTAGACTCGGACAAGGTTCAATGCTACTCGATGTTGCAAAATATCTAACGATATTGAGTAAGCTGCCACGAGTACTAGATGCGTGTGCCACACTTCAGTACAATCCGGAGTTCTACAATTGGCTTTTATCCTCGTGAAGTGAAATGGATTCGTAAATATGTATATAAATAAACAATGATTTTTGGGTGACCCTGTATAGACAATATCAACACACACAAGCAATGATAGTCAAGTGTAGGGAGAAGAGTTGGGTTTGACAGGCTAAGCTCCTCAGGTCCTCCTCTCATCACACATTTAAAAGTCTTGTGACCATCCCCACCTCCAAGTGAAGGGCATGCAACCCTCATTACCGCCATAGGAAGCCTTGACCAACAACTCTGATGGTGTAGATAGGGTATCGTCCCTTTCTATACACCTTTTCCCCTTTTCGGTCTATCTTTCCGAGGATGAGCCCTGCCCCACTCCATGACAACCAGTCCACACAACTTAGCATAAGCCAATATCTGCTAATGGATGGAGGCAAAACGAACATCATCATCGGGGCCATCCCTCTACAACAAACACTGCATGCCTCACCTCTCCCCTCCTCATCATATGCGCTTGATAAACCATTGTATAATCCCTTCCATGCAAATAGTTTTATCCTGCCTTGAGGCCTAATCCTCGGTTCGCATTTTGTAGGTCCCCCTACAATAGCCAACATGGAGCACCCAGTGCAGTTGGCTTGCAAGGACACTATCTACCGTCGAAGGGAGCATGTAGCAAAAGCGCCTCCGCCGGAACGCTACGTACCTACCTTTAAAAGGTATGCAAAGAAACGAAGCGACACCGGCCCGGATGTAGGCCAAAAGGTCCCTAGGCCAGGGGAATAGAAGCTCAAGGGAGCACACAGGGCATGGCAACACCAGCCGTGCAGGCTCCTACCAGACGCTCGAGCACCAGGTGCTCGAAAGAGGAGAGGGTAGCTCGAGACAAGCAAAAATTTGACGCATTGTTTAAAAGCATTCTGGAAACAGTTGCGGCCAGGGACTACACCATTCGGGTCCCAGCCGACATTTTCCCCTCCCAGCCTCACAGGAGCCCCTCACCAGCATAGCCTCAGTCGCCTGCCGACTACCCAGACTCGCCCCACCTTGTACAAATAGAGTAGCCCCATGTTGTATAAAAGGCTTATCAAATGCTACCTGGCCATGACTTTTTGTCTTTAAATGATTAAGTGTTGACATGTTCCCCAATTGTACAAACTTTTCATATCTGTGTTTAATATATTTCACGTCTTTAGCAAAAGAGAAAGCTAATCAAGCGCAGGTGATAAGTACCTAAGTCAACACCATGGAATTAAGATAAGTGATGTCTCCTTGCATTGCACTGGTTTATTATAGTTGCGGCATATACCATGCATGTACTCTCATGAAGTGACAAGTGGATGCAGGATGATACAGGTCTTTGTGCGAAAGTGTTCAATGTCCGATCACCGCAAGACCATCGACCCCACAAAGAGCCGCGACAAAGCCATGCTGCCGAAAGTAAAAATCACCCTTGCCAACCGCCCACATCGCATGGCCCAAAGCATATTCATGGGCTATGCTCTCTTTCTGGGTCAAGCTCTATAGTTGGCTCACGGCAGTTGTTACCTCAATTGTACCAACATCGTGTGTCGCAAAGAGGTTGCAATATCTCAAGTGTATCTCCCCATCTCAACAACTGCTTCTCTAACAACGAGGCTAGGGCACAATCATCACTGTAATATCCATTTCATGAGGCTTCAAAGCTCGACATTTTTCAACCCATTGAAAGGCTGATAGCCTCAACATATTGCAATGGTTGTACTCAGGAAAGTCCCAAAAAAAAAAGAAAAAAAAAGAAAAGAAAAAAGAAAAGAAACGAACGAAAAGATAAGAAGCATCCACAATCACAGCACAGCACCTAGGGGTCCTCAAATTAGGTACGTCCAGTGACCTTAGTCAACTGGCTCCGTCCCTAGTCCCCTAGCCCTTTAGCATCACCCACAATTGTTCAGGGCACATCAAGGATAGGACATACCTAGGGAGCTTGTCTCGCCTATGGTTAGACCTGTCACCCTGACCCACTTGCACAATTCCCTCTTGCACTCTGCCTTAATACCATTGCAATCAATTGTGGTAAGCACCGCACGATTGGCCATGAAAAGTACACCGTCCTCATCAAGCAAGTCCAATAGCTTCCAGTACCGAAAGTGCGGTGTCCCTGTATTCAATTATGCTACGTCGTGCAGTCACAATGCAAAGGATGACTCATATACCTTCACGTGTACTTCTTCTCAACATGGACAACTTTGCTTCATCCACACATTGTTACGAGAAACTAGCCCGTGGTCTTCTAACTACGTAATATCTAAGTATGCATGAGCACTCACATAATATCTGCACCGAAGTATATACACAGTTTGGGTCCTCAAGTACAGGACAATACTCTCAGCTTGCTTAGAGTTTGACCTGTCTCCCAAACTAATTGCACTATGTCTTGTGCACAATAGAGAAGAGTAGCACTACCCCTAGGGAGAGACTACCTATGAGAGGTTTTCAATTGCAGGTATTGAAGATTCCAACAACAGTGTCATTCGCTCTTCATCGACACCCAACTTTGAATTCTTATTTTTTATCATCCTGCAGGCCCACCAAGAATCGCCATGTGCCGAATCCCCAACAAAGAAGAACCCTACCACCAACCCCAACAACCCTACCACCAGCCACCTAGGCCACCAACGTGCCCCCAACGACCTTCCTCCACACCACCACCAACACTCCTCCACGCCAGCCACCAATGTCCCTGCCACCCACGTTTTCGGTGCATGCTAAAGCCTGCTACCTACGACGGTGAGTGCCATGGGACTGGCACTCGTCTAGGAGGGGGGTAATGTTAACCGTTAGACAAACAAGGTGAAAAATCTGAAAAAGCTAAAGCAGAAGACAAAGGCCAAAAACAAAAGTGAAACGGAAGACGAAGTCGCACCAAGAAAAATATGGAAGCACAAGAAGTGCAGAAAAGTCCTAAATAAAGGAAAAGGGCGCACAAGAAAAAGCGCGAATCAATACTTTTGTAAAAGAGCGCAAGTGCATCATGGTTTAATTTAAAGAGCGCCGGGCTCTCACCCGTGCAATTTGTAAAGGTAGATGGGCGGTAGGAAGGAAGCTAGGAAGATAGAAGAGCAATGGGAAAAAGGGCCTAGGCCAAGGTCGGCCATGTAAAAAAGGGGAAAAGGGGATGACCACCCAAACGGAAATTAGGGTTTTGTATATAAAGTTGAAAAGTGAATGAGAAGCTCATTCTTGTGTGTGGCAAAAAGTAGCTCTCCTCTTCTTCTTCTTCTTCTTCTTGTTCTTGCTTGCTTGAGCTTGTGCTTGAGGGAGGGAGTGTGAGAGTGTGAGGGAGTGAGTGTGTGAGGGTGAGGGACCGTGGGGTGGAGAAGCTCTCCATCTTCTCCTCTCTTCTTCTATTCTCTTCTCTTCTCTTCTCTTGCTCGCAGTGATGGAGCTTGGAGCATGGACCTTGAGGATGGAGCTTGCTTGAAGCTTGCACTTGGATCGTGGAGCTACCGGAGTGTGCGGGAGAGGAGGTAACTCAAACAGCATGGAGGTAAGCTCACTACACCCGTAGATATGGATGGTGCGTCAACTATGTGAGAGGTAGCCATTAGTGCTCGGCTTGGAATGCTTGAAACAATAAGCAGTCCGCGGGTCTTGGTGGTAGAGCGAAAGCTCCCACAGTAACCTTTCTTATTTCCAATTCTTAAGGGCTACTTATGCATCTTCTTCTCATTGAAGATCACATAATTACTAAGGACAATCTTTCTACCTTTTAGATTCCAAACTTGATAACCCATCTTGCCACTTTGTCCATAGCCCAAAAAGTTGCACTTAGTGGATTTTGGCTCTAAGTTGCTTTGCCGTTGGTATATGCACATAATCTTCACAACCAAATTAAGTGATCGTAAGAGGACTTCTTACCCAACCATGCGTCTTTAGGATTGCCACCATCCAAAGTGATATTAGGTGATGTGTTTATCAAACATACAATAATCCCCATAACTTGAGCCCAAAAATCCTTGAGTAAAACCAGTATTAGATATCATACTCAATATCTTTTTATTTATTGTTCTATTCATACACTATGCAACACCATTTTGGTAGGATTACTAGTTGCAATGAGTTCCCTTTTTATTCCGCATGCTTTATAGAAAATTTTGAATTCATGAGATATATATTCTCCACCATGATCAATTTTAAGACATTGAAGTCCCTCGTTAGACTGATTTTCTGAAAGTGAATTTTTTTGAGAACAAGATGAAGCCTCATCTTTCCTACCTATATTGAAATCCCAGACTTTCCTAATTACATCATCAATGAATGTGATAAAATAAGATCGCCCCCTCCCCCATTGACATTGTAGTTTGACATATATCACTATGCACTAAGTTAAGTGGCTCATTTCTTTTCATGTTTGAGTTTTCTTATGGGATGAGCATGCATAAAAGAATTAGAAAAATTAAGAGAAGACAAGGAACCCAAATGAGATAGAATTTCCACTTTTTTAAAACATCTATTCCAACTGATGATGCCACAAATATACATTTGGCTACTCGATTATTACAATTAAATGATTTTTGATAGAAGATAAATGAAGGGATACAAAGTGACACATTTGGTTCCTTAAGCAATAACAAATAATCCATTGTGGACTTTCCATGTGATTGACTCCTGAAAGTAGTAGAGTATCCCAAGTCATCAAGTTAACAAGTAGATATTAAGCTCTTAGTAAGCTTGGATATATGGCATACATTCCAAAGAGTAATGATAGATCCGTGATGAAAGTAAAGTTCCATATCACTTGCATCAACCATATCACATGCATAGTCATTACCATATCAAGCTGAATAGATATTAAGCTCTTAGTATCCCAAGTCATCAAGCTGACCAGTAGATATCAGGCTCTTAGTATCCCAAGTCATCAAGCTAACCAATAAATACCAAGCTCTTAGTAAGCTTGGGTATATGTCATATATTCCAACGTATAATTGTATCATAAGAATAAAACCACTCCTAAAACAAGGAGTCACATGAAAATATGTGCTAGAATCAAGTATTCAATTGTGAGCCAACTGTTGATTTGTTGTAATTGGCAATTTTTTGGAAGAGTAGAACTGAAGATCAAATTACCATCATCCTTATGGGAGTCATCACTACCTTTATTTCTTCAATCTTCACCTTTCCTTTACCTTCTTTCCTGTGAGCATCCTTAACCTCCTCCATTTTGTCCTTCTACTCACACATCCATTTTTAGCAATCCTTCTTTATAATTCCTATTTTTCCATAGTGGTGGCACTATGTCTTTCCTAGATTTGGATTTATTGTGTGATGTCCCATGTTTTGGGTTATGGAACAAGGCACTTGATAGGTATACCAAATATCTGAACTTTTAAGTCATTCTAAGTATCCCTTCATCACATGTTCACATGTGCACATTGCATACCTTGTGTAGAATGGTTGAGAAAAATGTGAATCTTTGCATGGGTTTAGAGATCTAGGAGTGGGAATATAGTGTTGCTAGGAAACACTCAATAGTTAGAGTTAAGGCTAGAAGGTTTTTGTACATTGCTGTTAACCCTCAAACGAACAAAGGTGGAAAATCCAGAAAATCTGAAGCAGAAGACAAGGCCAAGGCAAAAGCGAAATGGAAGGTGAAGGTGCACCAAGAAGAATCCGGAAACGCAAGAAGTGCAGAAAAGTCCTAAATCAAGAAGGCGCATAAGAGAAGCGCAAGTTAATACTCGTGTAAAAGAGTGCAAGGCACACTAGGATTTATTTTAAAGAGTGCCGGGCTCTCACCCATGCAAATTGTAAAGATAGATGAGCCGTAGGGAGGAAGATAGGAGGACAATGGGAAAAAGGGCATAGGCCATGGCCGACCATGTAAAAAAGGGGATAAGGGGATTGTCAAGAATCGCGTGGTGGGGGGACTTGCTTGAGCTGCTGTGCCAAACGCACATTGTATACACAAGAGGAAGCTCACTCAAGAACAGAAGAAGAGAGATGGAGGCCAAAACGTTTTCTTGCTAGTTTCTTCTTCTTCTTCCACACACTATACAATGTACACAAAGTATAGATAAGATACAACATAAAGGAAAGTGGCCTACTAAGTCAAACAGTGCATAATCGACTACACTAATCGACTGGCGCTATGTCTTTGCCAGCTGTAGGTAGGTGTAACAAACTAAATATAATAAATGATAAGTTAGTGACCATGTGAGTATCATAATGACCACCAACATGCTAAGTGTAGACATGCGGACCCATCTAGCCAGGTGTTCCATCATCAATGTCCGCACATGTTGAGCTTGCTATCTCAACACTCCCCCTTAAGCTCAATTCTATCTCTGCAACTCCAAGTAAGATTCGAAACTTTCGAAGCTTCTCTGAACCCAATGCCTTTGTGAAAATGTTAGCTATCTGATCCTGTGTGCTGACATATACTAAGTCAATCTCTCCTGCAAGTACCTTCTCTCTCACAAAGTGGTAGTGCACCTCAATGTGTTTTGTCCTAGCATGGAATACTAGATTCCTAGCTAGTTGTATGTTGCTCATGTTGTCACAATGAATGACAACTGGACCATCTCCCTGCACATCCAAATCACCTAATAACTTTTGCAGCCATACCACCTCACATGCTGCCATAGCAGTACCTCTATACTCAGCCTCTGTACTCGATAAAGCAATTGTAGGTTGCTCTTTGCTGCTTCATGTAACTACTACACTAGTAAGGGAAAACATGAATCCACTTGTAGATCTTCTGTCTGACATGCTACCAGCCCAATCTGCATCTGTGTATCCAAAGACCTGTACGTCCTTACCTGCCTCATAAAAAAGTCCGTTATGTAAAGTGGACTTCACATACCTCAATATACATCTAACTGGATCCAAATGAGGTTTTCTAGGCATCTGCATAAATTGATTGAAAAGGCCAACAACATAGCTCAAGTCTGACCTTGTGATAGTCATGTAAATCAAACTCCCTACTATCCTCCTGAACATAGTAGGGTCTTCTATCTCATCTCCAACATCAGCACTCAACTTCACATTTTGCTCCAATGGTACTGAAAGAGGCTTGCATGCTGTCATACCATACTTAGATAACATATCCAAGCCATATTGCCTTTGGGACAACTATATACCATCATCACATCTGATCACCTCAATACCAAGAAAGTATCTCAGCTCACCCAAATCTTTCATCTCAAACTTCTTCTTCAAGAAGTCCTTAACTTCAACAATCCCATTGTCACTGTCACCTGTAATAATCAAGTCATCCACATAGATGACTATGATGAGCAACCCTGCATCTCCCTTTCTCACATAAAGTGAGTGATCAGCATCAAAATACAAAATCCAATATTGACAAGATACTTTCCAATCTTGTCAGACCATGCTCTAGGTGCTTGATTTAGCCCATAGAGCGCCTTCTTTAACCTACACACATATGTGGGATGCTCTAAATCCTCATAACCTGCTAGCTGCTCCATATACACTTCTTCTTGCAATTCACCATGCAAGAAGGCATTCTTAACATCCATTTGCTGCAAACTCCAACCTTTGGCTGTTGCCAAGGCAATCACACATCTAACAGTTGCCATCCTAGCAACTGGACTGAATGTCTCTTCATAATCTATGCCATATGTTTGAGCATAGCCTTTTGCAACCAGCCTAGCTTTATACCTGCTAATTGAACCATCTGCATTATGCTTGACTTTGTAAACCCACTTACAGCCAATAGCTTTCTTACCCTTAAGTAAGGGTATCAAATCCCAAGTCTTATTGGCTTCTAATGCAACCATCTCCTCATCCATTGCTGTATCCCAATGAGCATGACCAACAACATCCTCAAAATAGGTAGGCTCAACATCCTCAACTAGTTTCACCATATAAGCATAATGGTGAGCTGCATTACCTTCAAAACCAAATCTTTTAACAGGGTATTTGACCTTGCTAGATTTGCGTACCATCGGATCACTCAATGGATCCTTTACATTACTATGAGCTCTCTGTATACCTGGTGTCCTAACTGAAGGAATACCAAGCTCATCATCCAAATGCTCTGAACCATTGGAATATCCATCAAATCCCAAATGACTGGTAGATGCATCATTACCATCCAGCACTTTCTTCTTTCCTTTGTTCTTCCCTGCAGCACTTATAGATCCACTTGAAGACGTGGGGCTACTCCTTAGTCTCCCAGACCAAGGGCTCACTGTAGGTGTAGTACTAGATGATGTTTTTGGTCCATTAAGACTTCGTGATTCTTATTTATCTTTCTGCACATAGGTGTCCTGATCATTATCATCATCCAAAACATCACCAATAGGTGTATACCAACTTCCCATCTCATCAAAGATAACATCCCTGCTCACTCTGAACTCACCTAGACAGGGTTATAACAACAATACCCTTTCTGCTCTAAAGAGTATCCAATAAAAACACATTTTTTTGCCTTTGGATCAAGCTTCTTCCATAGCTTATCTGGCACATGAACGTATGCAATACAGCCAAATACCTTCAAGTGCGATACATCAGGCTTCTTGCCGGTAAAGCATTTCTTCAGGAGTCATCCCATGAACTGCAGCTATGGGAGTTCTGTTCATAATGTAAACAGTAGTATGGACAGTCTCAGACCAAAAATGTTTGGGCATATTCTTTTCAGCCATTAATGCCTATGCAACTTCTGCAATATGTCTGTTTTTTCTTTCTGCAACACCATTTTGCTGTGGGGTATACCTGCAAGTAAATTGCCTCTTTATCCCATGAGTCCTCAAGAAGCCACGAAACTCATTAGAGAGGTACTCTCCCCCTCCATCTCATCTCAAGCACTTTACTTTTAAGCTCGTTTCTGTTTCAACAGCTGCCTTAAAAGATTTGAAGTGCTCAAACACATCACTTTTTTCCTTCATAAAGTATACCCATAACTTCCTTGAACAGTCATCAATAAATGTGACAAAGTATTTGCTGCCACCAAGAGATACATTCTGTGTAGGCCCCCAAACATCAATATGCACTACATCAAGTATTTTTCTACTCACTTCTCTGTCATGTGAGAAGGGTTGTCTTGCCTACTTACCAAACTGGCATACTTCACAGACTTTATGCAATTTTGCAACTGTAAAAGAAGGCAACCCTGTAACCAATCCTCTGGACTGCATTAATTTCAGCCTTTGCACATTTGCATGTCCAATACGTTTATGCCATATTTGAATATCTGCAACTACTCCTTTTCCTTTAGTATACATAGCAGCATCCATTGCAGGAATTCCAGCATCTAAGGTGAACATTCGGCCAACTCTACTTCCTTTTGCGACCAACCTACACTTATCATTAAAGTCTTCTACAAAACAACCTTTTGCATTGAATCGGACCTGCAATCCCTGCTCTACCATTTGGCCAACAGATACTAGTTTCTTTGTAATTGATGGCACATGTAATACATCTATCAGAATCTTTGTCTGGCCATCATACAAGGACAAGGGAACCTTTCCAATATGTGAAATTGGGTGGCATGAATCATCACCCGTCTGCACATAACCTGGGTTTTGTAAGTCCTGCATCTCTCCAAGCCATTCAACATGATTGGTCATATGATTAGATGCACCTGAATCGACATACCATACATCATAATGTGTCCCCTTTATTGTAACTGTATTCATCATATGCTGCATAACAAACAAACGCTCATTTTTGTCTTCATTCTGTTGTGAATACGATGCATAGTTTCCTTGCTGCAATTTACCACTGCGAATATCATCCTTCTTTACATAGCAATGGGATGCAATATGGCATGTTTTGCCACAATAATGGCAAACAATAGCATAATTTTCAGAACCTCTATTCTGCCATCTACCTCTTCCTCTAGAGCTCCCCTTGCCTCTAAAGTTTCCTTTGCCTCTAGAAACCTGCATTTCACCAAACTGTTGATTGAACCTGTTTTGCTAGTTATCGCCAACACGTCCCATACCACGGCCTCTCGAAGAGGATCTACCACGTCCCCTTCCTGAACTCGAGTAAAATGCTTGGACATGTTCACCATTTCTTTCAGACAAATCACCCTACATATTGATCTCTTCAGTAATCATGAGAGAGATCAGCTCATCAAAATCTGGAAATGGCTTCCATACATATACTGAAGTAACAAATGATTTCCATGACTTCTCATTGTTAAGGCCACTCAGAGTGGATGAAACTAAATCATCATCATCCGGCATCGCATCAATTGCTGCTAAAGCATTTGCAATGCTCCTCACCTTCAACACATGCTCATTGACAAACATTTTTCCTTTCTTCAAGGCATTCAACTATTGCTTGAGTTGAATCTTTCGTGCCTTTGTATTTACTGAAAACATGCTCTCAAAAATTGTCCAAGCTGCATGTGAAGTTTCTGCATTCCTGATATGTCCCAGCATAGTATTATCAATGATTGCAGATAGGCAGTACACCACCTTTTTATCTTTCGCATTCCACTCTTTCCATGCTTTTAATTCATTTGCAATCGGGGAGTGATACCTAGCTCTGGCTCCTTTTCTTCACCTGAAACAAATTCATAAAGGTCTTTTCCAATGAGAAAGTTCGTCACACGGAATTTCCATGAAGGGTAGTTGTTCTTGTCGATCTTCTCAATAATGGGATTTCCATTGTTCTCTGCCATTATCACAAGCAAGGATACATCACAGCAAGCTAGTCTTCTGCAATCTTTCACAACACGTGCACAACACTACACCAAGTAACCTTTTTCATTGATTGCTCAATAGTACATGTAATCTGCAACCTGTTTGCAGATAAACCTTATGGTTGCTTCTTGCAAATACCTCAAAAATTACGGATTCGCAATCTGTAACCTGCGTACCCACTTTCGGTCAATACAGTCGAAATCACAGTGTACCCTGAAACTACTATCTACAACCTTGCGGCTCTAAAATAGGACCTGAAACGGCCTCAGACGCCCAAAATAATTGCGGGAAAGTCCCAAAAGGTTAATTTGCAGAATATACAGTGATCTGCTCGCACACCAAATCTCACAACAATTTGAGATTTTTGCTCGATCTTGCTTCCGGTGCCTCCATAGGCACTATCCAAGAGAGAGAGGGGAAGAATGGGAGAGCTTCTTACCCGTTGCTTGCTTGCTCAAACCTTGCTTCTTCTCCTTCACTTCAGCCTTCGAAATCAGCCTCTCTCAGTGGCATGTCTCTGATATCATGTCAAGAATCGCGTGGTGGGGTGACTTGCTTGAGCTGCTGCGCCAAACACACACTGTATACACAAGAGGAAGCTCACTCAAGAACACAAGAAGAGAGATGGAGGCCAAAATGTTTTCTTGCTGGTTTCTTTTTCTTCTTCCACACACTATACAATGTACACAAAGTATAGATAAGATACAACATAAAGAAAAGTGGCCTACTAAGTCAAACAGTGCATAATCGACTACACTAATCGACTAGTGCTATGTCTTTGCCAACTGTAGGTAGGTGTAACAAACTAAATATAATAAGTGATAAGTCAGTGGCCATGTGAGTATTATAATGACCACCAACGTGCTAAGTACAAACATGCGGACCCATCTAGCTAGGTGGTCCATCATCAATGTCCGCACCTGTTGAGCTTACCATCTCAACAGGGATGACCGCCCAAAAGGGATTTAGGGTTTTGTATATAAAGTTGAAAAGTGAATGAGAAGCTCATTCTTGTGTGTGGCCAAAAGTGGCTCTCATCATCATCATCATCTTCTTGTTCTTGCTTGCTTGAGCTTGTGCTTGAGAGAGGAAGTGTGAGAGTGTGAGAGAGTGAGTGTGTGAGGGTGAGGGATCAGGCTCTCCATCTTCTCCTCTCTTATTCTATTCTCTTCTCTTCTCTTGTCTTGCTCGCGGAAATGGAGCTTGGAGCATGGAGCTTGGGGATAGATCTTGCTTGAAGCTTGTGCTTGGATCGTGGAGCTACCAGAGGGCGCGGGAGAGGAGGTAACTCAATCGACATGGAGGTAAGCTCACTACACTCATAGATAGGTAGCGCGTCAGCTATGTGAGAGGTAGCCATTAGTGCTCGGCTTGGAATGCTTGAAGCAATAAACGGTCTGTGGGTCTTGGCGGTTGAGCGAAAGCTCCCTACAATTGCAACCTTAGAAAAAAGAACTCTAAGGAAGGTTCTTTTCACATCTAATACAAGCAATGGAAAGTACTGTTGCATGCACAATCAATGGAGTGAAGTTGTTGATGCAGGAGGTTGAGAGAGATGAGAGACATAGACACAATATTTTGGTAGTACTGAAGAGTATCTTAATAATGTTTTAGATAGGTATATAAGTCATGTACAGGTTAGCCCTTAAGGGCAGGCAAGGGCATTGCATTGGGCATTGCCCTTTATCCCAACAACCTCCCTCCTAAAGGCAATGTGGGCAAAGGTAGAGGAAATGAATAAGCTAAGTCTACCCTAAGTATGTACAAAGCTGAAAGAGGCTATACCTATCTCATACCCATCATTTGCCTGCAATGGGCAAACCGCTCTGCTAGAAGACCCTTTGTGAAAAGGTCTGTAGGGTTATCATCAGTGTGTACCTTGACTAGCTCAATGCTCTAGCTGTCAAGTATCTCCTTGATAAAATGATACTTCATCTATATGTGTATTGTCTTTGCATGAAAGACAGGGTTTCATGCTAGCGTGATAGCACTCTGACTATCATAATGGAGGACAGGAACCTCAGTGATACCAATCTCAACAACCAAACGTGACAACCATAAGGCCTCTTTGCATGCCTTAGTGGTAACCACATACTTTGCCTATGTAGTAGACACAATGCAACACACTTCTGCAGCATGGATATCTAGGAAACAGATCCCTCTTTGAAGGTAAACACATACCCTGAAGTGGACTTCTTGCAATCTGCATGTCCAGCATAGTCTGCATTCGTAAAGCCAATGACAGATGCCTTTTTCTTACCAAAACCGATGCACGAATCCCTTGTGCCCTTGAGGTATCTCATAATACCTTTCACTAATTTCCAATGCTTCTTGCCAGGGTTTGCCATGTATGTGCTAACCACTCCCACTGCAAAGGCAATGTTAGAACGTGTAGCAACCATGGCATATATCACCAATAGCTGAAGCATACGGAATCTTGGCCATTTCAGCCTTCTCATCATCAGATGTAGGGTTGTCCTCTGCACTAAGTTTCACATATGGAGGCAATGAAACTCCAATTGCTTTCCCCCCCTCCATATTAAAACATTGCAAAATCTTGGAGACATACTCTTGCCGAGACAGATAGAGTAACCCCTTGGACCTATCTCTGAGTATCGGCATCCCAAGAATGTGATTTACATCAACAAGATCCTTTATGTCAAAGGTGCCATGTAGATTCTGCTTCAATGAATCCAAAGCATGAGTATCCCTACCATCAATCAGCATGTCATCAACATACAGAACCTAGATAATCAGGGTGTCATCTACTTCCTTCTTGGTGTACAAGCAGTGATCAACTTGACTCCTCTGATAGCCCTGAGATTGCATGAAAGTATCAAAATTATGATACCATTCCTATGGTGCTTGTTTTAGCCCATACAAACTCTGTTTGAATTTATAGACTATCTTGTCTTTGCCTTTAGCAACAAAACCCTCAAACTCTTGCATATATATGTCCTCATGCAGATCACAATGTAAGAATGTAGTCTTTACATCCATCTGTATGAGATCCATATCTTTAGCTGCAACCAAGCCCAAAATGGTTCTTAGAGTAGTCATTTTGACTATGGGAGAGAAGATCTCATCAAAGTCAATTCCACGTTCTTGCTTGTATCCCTTTACAACCAATTGTGCTTTGTACTTTGGCAAAAAACCAAAACTGACCTTCATCTTGTAAACCCACTTGCATGGAAGATTTTTTTGCCCTTTAGACAGCTACACCAAGTCCCAAGTACCATTCTTATCAAGTGATTCCATTTTCGACAGCATGGCCTTAAACCACTTCTTGTTGTTCGGTCTAGTCATTGCTTCCTTGAAGCATGATAGCTCACCACAGTTAGTAACCATGACATAATCTACATCATATTGCACACCAGGAACAAACCTATCAAGTGGCCTTGATGGTAGGGTCGACCTATGAAGCGAAGGCTCAGCATTTGTAGGTTGTGGAACTTGCAATCCTACATTTTCAACTTGTTGACTTGAAATTTCAGCATGCTATCTAGTCCTTTATGACTGTCCTAATTGCATATTTTCTTACTGCAACTATGGATCATCATGGGAAATACCTTGCTGGTCATTTCTAGCACCATTCCCTGCATTTTGAGGGTCATTTATAGTCGGTATACACTGCTGTCCATTGGGCACAAATGGCTGTCTAAAAAAAGGTACATCCTCCCTGAAAACAACCCTCCTGACTTCCTCAATCTTCTTGGGTTTCTTATGCATGCGATCTTCATGGAAGATGATGCCATTGCTGCATACTATCTTTCTTTTCTCGGGATCCCAAAGTCTATACCCCATCTCACCCTAGGAATATGCATTTATAGGACTTTGATTCCAATTTGCTGCATTCTTCTTTCTATATGTGCACAAAAGCCTTGTAGCCAAACACTCACTATGGAGTATAAGGAGGTGGCTTGCCCAACCACTCTTCCTGAGGGACTCTCCCCCCCAAAGATCTATTCGATGACCTATTGATCAGATGAACGGTTGTCATAACATCCTCTGCCCAAAATCCATGGGATAATGCAGCATGAGACAACATCGTATGGACTGTATCCTGTGGATGGTCCTGATTCATACGCTCTGAAACTCCCTTTTGGGGTGGATTATGAGGGGCAGTGAGATCCCTCTTTATCCCCTTACTGTCACAAAATGCTTGAAAGGCTTTGGACACATACTCCCCATCGTTGTCAAAGCGAAGACACTTAAGTGTTGATCAGTCTGGTTCTCAAACAATGCCAGAAATTTCTGAAACTTGTCAAGCACTTTGTCCTTGCTACGAATAGGGTAAATCCATACCTTCTAAGTAGCATCATTGACAAATGTGACAAAGTATTTCTTTCTCCCTAGAGATAACCTTGGAATCTGACAGACATCGAAATGTACTAACTCTAGAGGCAAAGATTTCAATGAAAGAAACTTTTTATGAGACGTCTGTGCATGCATACCATAAACACAATGATCATAGTGCTCAAAATCAACACAATGAAGATAAGGCCAGTAACCCAAACGAGAAAGTACTTTCATTCCTGTCTGACTCATGTGTCCCAACTGGCCATGCCACAAGGAAACACTTGGGTACTCCGTCACGTCAACAATATGGTCACTCACACTAGATACATAAAGTGGATACAAAGTATCACTCTTGCAATCTCTGGCAATAACTCTAAATCCCTTATAGATCTTCCATTTCCCATCACCAAAGGTGGTATTAAAACCATCATTATCTAGCTAACCAGTACTAATCAAGCTCTTCTTGAGTTAAGGTGCATGCCTAACATGCTAAAGAGTGAAGATAGATCCATCCTAAAACTACAGCTGCATACTGCCAATACCTGTAATGTCACATGCATAGTTGTCCCCAAGATGGAAAACTCCATGTGCCCCCGGTGTAGTCGAAAAACCACTTGTGCTGAGGGGTGACATGAAAAGAGGCACCTGAATCTAAAATCCAAGTGTGCATGTCATCATCCATATTTGCAATCAAGGCATGTGCACTGAAACAAGAAGAGACAAAGAGGACATCATTCCCATTGTTGCTCTCATGGGATGACTACATTTACCTCTTCGATTTTTACGCTACTCTTCTTAGCAGGCTGACTCTCTTTCTTCTCTTCTTTGCTGTCATTTGTCTTATTGCCTTTCCCTTTCTCTTTCTTCCATCTATAGTAGTCACATTTGAAGTGACCCTTCTTGCCATAGTGATGGCATTCAATATCCTTACTACGGGATTTATTGCATCTTTTGCTATCAGATTTCCCTTTCTGCTGTGATTTGCCTCTAGTATGCAAAGCACTGGAAGACTTGCTAGACGCATTATTATGCCGATTCATTTCTTCCATGAGTAGAGCACTCTCTACATCCAAATACAATAACATGGCATTAGAGTTGCTCATAGCAGTCCTCAAAGTATCCCAGCTCTATGGTAGAGTGCATAGCAAGAACGTAGATTTGAACTCCTCATCAATGTTGAACTTCAAGGCAACAAGTTGGCTAAAAATGGAATTGAACTCACTGAGGTGAGTAGACATGGCAGTAACTTCTTTCATGCGCAAATCCATGAGTTTTTTTAGCCAGTAGACTTTACTTGTGGCACTTTTCTGAGTGGCATACAATTCCTCCAGTCGCATCTGAATGGCACAGGCAATATCAAGCCCTTCTATGTTGAACAACAAAGCATCGAAAACTAAAAGCTCGATGGTTGAGCGAGCAAGCTCATTCAGCTCATCCCAATCATCTTGATCTACATTAGCTGGTTTTATTCCCTTCTCTTTGATCGACTTTGCCTGCTTCTTATGCAACAAGATGTTATAGCACTGCTTTTGCCAAACTTCAAAGTTGTGTGCTCCTTCGAAGCTCTTGATGTGTAGTAGATTGCTATTGTCACTACTGCTAGCCATAGTTGCAGCCCAAAAGTACATAGATGCTAGCCAAAAAATGTCAAGACAAGTGACCAAGAAGGTCTGTAAATTTAAACCAGCAAGAGATTCCAAAATCTTTGATTTAGATCAATTTATTGATCATGACCCAGTATATCAATGGCATATAAACTTGATTACATACATCAGTGTATGTCCAACAAGCATTTGACAGTTGCATGTATGACCTGTTTGCAGACAAGACCTGCTATCCACTATTTACAGCTTCAGAATGTTTGCAAAAACTGATGCATTTCAGCCCAAAGATGACATATAAAACATGTCCAATCACTGCCCAAAGTCTCTGCCTAGTACCAAAACAGTGTCAACCAACTCAATCAAAAAGCATAGAGTTCAAGAAAAGCCCTCTCAGATTTGTCCCTGTGAAATGTAGTTTTATGGCAGTCATGAGCAAGATTTCAATTCTCCAAAACAAGCATAAGATCTTCCCAAAGCTATTTCCACATACATGACATTAATGTCAAGCATCAATACATCATTCTGAATTCCTAAAATCAAGTATGGAAGCACGATATAATGCATAAATCCTCAAAGTGGCATTCGGCCTTGTTCATTATAGCCAACAAATCCTTGTCGAAATTGAGTAAAATCTTAGTCAAAATCAGCCCAAATGCACTTCAAATCACAAGCATATCATTCCTCAGTGTCTTGACATTGTATGAGCATGTATATGCATCAATAGACATGCCCAAGAACCAATGTCATCTCAAGACAGAGCGCTGCTTGTAAATTTCAGGTTGTGGACTGTGTATTCCAGCCACAAGTAAGTTTGCAAATTGATTCAAATATGTGCCAAGATCAGGCCAAAAAAGACTTTAAGCTAATGGCACATGACCTCCAAGACATTCAACATCCACTGGCATCCAATAGCTATTATATGAGCATGACATGTGAACATCAAACCCATAAAGATGTGTGTTGCCCTATGTATACATATTGTAAAACTGTATATTCCGGACTTTGGACATCAAACCCATAAAGATGTGTGTTGCCCTATGTATACATATTGTAAAACTGTATATTCCCTACTTTGGATTGAATGTATCATCCTAATGTCAATATCAATGGCCAATGTCAATGCTCAAGGTCTATGTCAAGCATCCAAAAATGTTAGAGCTACCCAAAATATGTCCAATGTTAGAGCTACCCAAAATATGTCCAATGTTAGAGCTACCCAAAATATGTCCAATGTTAGAGCTACCCAAAATATGTCCACTAGAGTGCAAATCCCCTGAGGAGTTTCTTCTCAATGCCACCCTCTTGCGACATGCGCAAATCAGCATGAGATGTCCTGAAGAATTGCTTGAGAATTGAAGGTGATGAGGCTCAAGGGGGGCACCAATGATACCCAAGGAAGGCCCAAACAATGTCCAAACAAGCCTAGGTATATGCCACAGACAAAATAGAGAAGAGAAGCTCCACTGTGTTGTTGAGTTATGACTACCTACAACCTGTGACATTTCTCACAGACTTGTTCTACTTGTTCCCAAGCTCATGCTTCACAATGCCCAGATCCAGCTCTCCTGAGTCCTATGCTATGTTACCACTTTGTTGTGTGCATAGATCAATGGAGTGAAGTTGTTGATGTAGGTTGAGAGAGATAAGAGACATAAACACAGTCTTTTGGTGGTACTAAAGAGTACCTCAATAATGTTTTAGATAGGTATATAAGTCATGTATAGGTTAGCCCTTAAGGGCGAGCACGGGCATTGCATTGGGCACTGGCCTTTATCCCGACAAGTGCTACACAATGCAGTCAAAGACCATGGGGATGATGGAAGAGTAAGAATTGGGAAGATTGAAGTTTTGGAGGCATTGGATATATTGTTCCTATATTGTGATAAAATATATCACAAACTCCATGAAGGATGCCTAGGAAGCTAAAATTTTACACACTATATGATAATGGTCTTCATAGTTGGTTTCTATGCCTTTAAACTTACCATTTAGCTCTTAACTAACTCCATCTCTTTTCATATGTTTAATAAATTATTTATAGTCATAATCCTTGGTTTGTGAGGCATAATGGGAGCTTGTAAATTTGGTCCATGGGATGGAGAAGTCTCATTACCAAGCAAGGACAAAATACTTAAGACATACAAGACATGGTGCCCGGGGGTCCACCTATAAGAAATAATCTATATAATGTGCATTCAAAGGATATTAAGAAATACCATTTTTTAACATGCTATAAGGCCTTAAAATGACCCCTTTTACTTTGCTAAACTTAAGGATTTTTTTCAAATTGTAATTAAAAAACCCTTTTTGTAAATATAATCTTGTAAGTTTGACTAAATATTATACCCTTTCTTTTGAAATGACATGGTATCTTACATCTTTTGTAAGATGGACCCCCCAGGACATGGTTGTGGTGTACAAAAGGCAAACAATCTACTGTTGGAATTTTTTCAATGGGTTTATAGATTTTTTGTCATAGAATGAGGTTAAAAGAGGCATTGAGGATGTACTAAGACTCAACCATAGCTCTTGCATTACAAAGATTGAAAAAAAAGAGATAAGAAGCAGACATTAACTCATATGGAAATGAAAAGTTTTTACAATGACTAGACTCTAGGGAGAGACAAGACCAAAAATGGGGCTCAAAGAAGAATTAATAAAAGCTTCATTCTTGGCTATAAGGGCTTGAAGAGAATGGTTTCATCTTTTTTGCCAGCATTTCATTATCTTAATCACCCTCATCTATCAAGGTTGGAAGCTCCATAAGTGGTGCTGGCACTATTGGAGGTAGTGACTCTACGTTTCCCCCACTGCAAAAATTTTCTATTTTCATAAGGCGATAAATTTACTAGTTCCTTGATCCCCATTGCAATGGTATGAGCATCCATATCCAAGGAAAACACCCACAATGCAAATTACTTTTTGATTCGAATTATTTTCATTGCATTTGCTGGAAGGGCACAACCTAGAATAGCCTCCAAAATCTAATCAGCACCTTGAACACAAAAAGGTGGAGCCTTGCATTTTCTAGAGAATACTCATTGTGAAAAATTATAATTTATAACCATGAATGTATTGTACATCATTTATCCAAATCAACAAATCTTCTCTACAATATGACATAGTACATTGTTTTTGCATGTATGTACCTTTTTATAATCAAATTTACTAATGTACTACGAAAGAGCCACATATTTTTTTTGTGTCCTCTTGACTTTGAGGTGTTGATAGTTGATGTCTTTGAGCATCCTACTTGTGTAAGGAAATTGTTACTATAAACTAGGACTTGGTTGTAAAGTCACATTCTTTTTTGAAGACTATGGTTGATGATGAGTAACGAGATCACAAACCAAATACTCATTGATTTTCATTGCTTTCAAGAAAATATCTCGTCCTCCACAAAGGGAATGTGCCACCCGCATCCTCTCGAGCCATTTACGTTTTAGACATTTCCATGTTGGATAGGACAAGCCTTTCAACTATTGCAACTCTTTCTCCTATGGTAGGCAATTGCTACCGCTCATAAGCCTTGGTCTCTGATTCAATGCTTTTGAGGATTTTCTCATCCCTTGCAAACATTGTATCTTTGATACCAGAGTCACCTTGGAAATTTAGATCTACATGTCCACTATCCACCTCAAGTCAGCCTCACCAAACAAGACTAATGCAATGATAATTTAATTCTCATTGATGTTTGAAAGATCTATTATATTGGCTAGAAACACATAGTTTAGCTCATTCAACATTGTAAAGGTAGGTAGGCATGAAGTAGACAAGCTTCTTTCCTTATATGCTTCAATTGATTGCATATTCTCTAGCTCATTGGGAGAAGTAGGTAGGGCTCACTTAAGAATTTGCAAAGTAGGCATGAGATAGACAAACTTCTTTCCTCGCATGCTTCGATTGATTGCATATTCTCTAGCTCATTCAGGGAAGTAGGTAGGGCTCACTTAAAAATTTGCAAAGTAGTATCTACTCTCTCCTCTTCCACATCAAAGGATACCATCTTGTCTTGCTCTTCAACCTCTTTAATAATAATAATAGGCTACCTACTATCCTTAGGATGTAGTGCTTGAAAAGACTCTGCTAGATCATCCTCATGTGACTGCAACAAGGAGATGCAAGTAGTAAAGAAAAGCAAAAGAAAACTGCATTGGATGATACTTCTTTGAGTGTATTGGGGATTTCTATTTGTCTTTATGGGCATTGCTAACTATTTTATCCAACGATGACTTGTCTAGCTTCCTCTTTATGAGTTTGTTAGTTGCATAATCCTATGTAACCACCAGGGTCACCACTTAGTGATATGAGGGTGTTGGGGTAAAGGTGAATGTAATTGGCTTCCGATCCTATCTACTACTGGTTAGCTAGATGACTTGGGATATGAGGGTGTTGGGGTAAAGGAAAATGTCGTCAACTACCCATCTACTGGTTAGCTAGATGACTTGTGATACTCTACTACTTTTAGGAGTTAGTCATGGAAAGTCCACAAGGGATCATTTGTTATTACTAAAGGGGCCAAATGTGGTAGTTTGTATCTCCTTCATGTATCTCTTACAAAAAATCATGTAATTTGAGTAACCAAGTAGCTAAATATATCTTTGTGACAATGCCAATTGAGATATATGTCCAAAAAATAATAGAAATGTTATCTCATTTGGGTTACTTACCTTGTCTTGATATTTCTATTTGTGAGCATTATATAAACAAAAAACATACACGTTTAGCCCATAAGGAATACTTAAACATGAGAAGGTGTGAGCTACATGACTTAGTATATAGTGAGATGTATGGGCCTATGCCTGTAAGTCTATAAGGGGAGCATCCTATTTTATCATATTCATTGAAAATGCAACTAGGAAAGTATGGGATTTTACTATGGGTAGGATATGAGGCTTTGTCCTGTTTTTTGGAATTTTCTAACACTTGCAAAAAATTGGTCTAGCATGATTTTTCAGTCTCTCATAATTGTTAATGGTGGAGAATATGCCTCTCATGAGTTTAAATATAGAACTCAAATGGTATTATAGAGCGTATGAATAGGTCTGACCACAAATAAAAGAATATTGAGCATGCAATCTATTGATTTACTCAACGTCTTTGGGTTGAGGCTATGGTGACTACTGTACATTTGATAAATAGGTCACCTAATATTAGTTTGGATGGTGGTATTCCTAAAGAAGCATGTTCAGACAAGAAGCCCTCTTATGATCACTTAAGATTTTTTGGTTATGAAGGCCTCTTAATGATCACTTAAGTTTGTTTGGTTATGAAGCCTATGTGCACGTGCCAAAGGAAAAGTGTAGCAAGTTAGAACCAAAATCCACTAAGTACATCTGGGAGGGACCTCTCTTGCTTGGCAAGGACCCATTTAGGGGGATCACCATCAAGCCAAAGAGAGCTTTTAGAAAAATACCTCTTGATTTTAATGAAGGAACATTAGAAAACGATGGAGGCTCTCCTTTTGGGGTTTACACCACACCAGGGTTACCCATCGAGCCATACAAGTGCCTATCCTAAACCACCACCAAATTAATTATTCCTTAGGAAACTATATAGATTTCTTTAAAGATCTTCTAGATGTTTGAAATTGCAATTCACTTGGTTTATTTAAAAAAAATAGTGCATCTTGTTATGCTATAGTTGCCCTAATGGTGCATAGATTTAGAAATAGCCCACACACATCTACCACATAATCAAATGGCATCTCATGTGAATAGGTAGCATCCATGTCTAGATGGGCTCCTTGATTTGCCATGTTGAGGGAGTAAGGGTGAAGAGAGAGAGCTAGACAAGAGCACATGTAACAAAAAGTAAGAGCACAATTGTGATCAAGAGAGAGAGTGTAGGCATAATTGAGGGAGAGTGAGAGAGCAAGAGAGTAGGCCTTGAACCCTAAACCCTTTTTGAGTGATCTCCCAAGGTGCAAGATACATGTATGTCACAATTTAATTTGGGAGGTACCTCACGTAAATGTAAGCTAGTAGCTAGGTCCCTCTATAGAACAATGTATATGCTCCAACCGCTAGCAGCTCCATCGTGGCACTAGGGAACTTAGAACACCTAACAAAAAATATGTATCTAGAAAATGTCATTTGCAAATACTAGAAGAAGGCAAGAATTGGAGTCTCTAAAGTTTCTTGTTATAGACATTCTCCCTCCCCATTGCATACAAGATCTAGTCTACCCTCCCCGCTTGTCAACTGTTAAGTATAGTACGCTAAAGTACACTAATCTAGATTAAGTTCACCCACTATCCAAAAATTCTTCAATTCCATTTGCTATTGAGGAATTTTCCTTTTATAAACATTCTAAACAAATATTACCATCTCTTCTGGATCAATGGCACACATATTGGGGATTTTTGGGAATTTGTATCTACTATGCTCCTTGGGAATGTAGTTGAATGATAACATTTTATATTTTCAAAGTTTATTTTATAAAAACTATAAACAATAGTTATAGATATATAAAAATAATAACAAGAATGATGTAAAAGTATAGAGACGATATATTCTACTTATATATTATTCTGTGTTAGCTTCTAAATATATAAGAGTATATGCAAGTAAAAGTCAGTAAAAGGTGTGTATGTGTGTGTGTGTGTGTTTCATTTTTTACTTTTGGAGGGGAGCTATGGAGCTCTACCCCAAGACCTATGGACCGCTTATTGATCAAGCGTTTCAAGCCGAGTGGCCATGGCTACCTCTCATATAGCCGACACGCAATGCCTACCTTATGGGTGTAGTGAGCTTACCTTGATGCTAGATTGAGTTCCCTCCTCTCTCTTGCACTCCCGTAGCTCCACGATCCTTGTGGCAAGCTCAAGCAAGCTCAAGCCCCCTTTGTCAAGCTCCATCCTCCATAGCCGCGCGAGAAAAGAGAAGAGAAGAGAAGAGAAGAAGAGAAGATGAAGAGAGAAGATGGAGAGCTTCTTCTCCACGATCCCTCACTCCCTCACTCCCTCACTCAAGCACAAGCAAGAATGCAAGAAATAAGGGAAGAAGAAGAAGAAGAAGCTTTGGTCACACACAAGAATGAACTTCTCATTCACTTTTGAACTTTATATACATGCCCTACTTTTTGGGCGGTCATCCCCACTTTTTATATGGCCGGCCATTAGCCTAGGCCCTCTTTTCCTATTTCCCACCGTTCTAACTTATCCCATTCCTACTAATGCATACAATTTTCACAGGAGTGAGCCCGGCACTCTTTTTATAAGGATTCGGGAGTGCCTTCATATTTAATGGCATGCTTTTACTCTTTTCTTTTCTTGAGGCGACACTGAAGCCTTCTGGAGAGGCCATCAATCAAATTTCCAGGGTCTGATCTCCATCCGGGGCGCCTTTTCCTTCCTTTGTCCTGTGCCTTTTTGGTTATCTCCTTCTTCCATTTTTCCCGCACTTCTGCTCCATTTTCCGATCCTCTGTGCTGTGGTAAACATTACCCCCCTCCTAGCGGAGTGCCAGTCCCATGGCACTGGGGTGGGGAGCAGTAGGGTAGATGGGGTTGCTGCTAAGTGGAATTGGTGGGTAGATGACCACAATAAAAAAGGTGCTATTGTGAATGAGAGATGATGGAGTGTTGATTCCTGATGATTGGGAGAGATTTCGGCGTGCTTTGATCTTCATGAAGATGCTCGGCATTTGTCACACATCTATAACTTCCCTTTTGCAACGATTCTCAAAACTGGGGCTCCGTAATCAATTGAAGAACATGTGGTTCCAAGGTCTATGCCAATGGTGGATCCATCACTGAGTTACGATCATAACCTGTAAGAGAAAGTTGTGCACTCCCTAAGGGGTGTGTCTGTCTCATGATGTGGTGTAAGTGCATGTGCAGTGGAACTGGGAGGTGGGTCTAACCTTGGGTAGGCCCTCGGTAATGTCCCACACTTGAGGACCCAGTTCGTGTGTTGTTGGAGGTGCAGTGCAGAACTTAGGGTGACAGGTCTAGAACTCCTGCACTTGATGTGCCCTAAGCTTGAAGTGGGGGGAGGGGCTAGGGTGTATAGTGAGCAAAGTGAGCCCTCGTGCTGCCCCCTTTTTTTTTTTTGAGAATTGCATACAAAGAAGGCATTCTGGTTAATGCCTATCATCTTCAGCCGAAGCACAGGGTGGTCACAGGCGTTGGGATAGAAATGCGCGGCTTCGTAGGTATTCTTTAATAGTGGCCCGGGCCTTCAGAGGTATGGATGACAAGAAGGGATGATTACACCTCGTGAAGTGGGTATCATTCATATTCTCTAAGATTTCTAGGCAGAAGGAGGGAAGCAGGGTTGCCCTCATCATTAATCTAGTCATAGCCCTATTATCTATCCCTAGGTTGATGTTAAAAAAGAGGGGGGGAAGGTGGGCTTCCTCGACTGTAGGCCTCTGCATTAATAGGAATTTGATAAGCCTAAGATAATTGAAGTTGGTTAGGAAGGCTAGATTCGGGCAAGAAAAATCCACGAGGAAGCGGTTGATGGATGGAAGGGGATCCTCTACTCTAAAAACTAGGCATTCCTCGGGATTCTGAGCATTTACGTTATATATTCTAGGAAAGTCAAAATCCCCATGGATAGTGCAGTCATAATCAACTCCATGCATATGGGGGTAGGGCATGTAGATGGGGTCGTTACGTTCTTCAGGAAGTGAGCTGCAAAAGGCGGTCCAGGCGTCAAAATTGGCATTCCAAATCCTCCTCCGTCACTTCGGTTGTGCCTCATAGCCTTGAACGATTTTGGGAACCCTGTTCACCTTGTCCTGCCAGTAATCTGTAGGCTCTTGCCTTCACCTGGTTATTATAAGGCTCCTCTCTTCTATCCATCTGTTCGCCAGATCATTGGCCAGGTCTTTGATCTTGGATAGAATGTCTAGAGGCAACGCATGGTCCAGCGAGCGTGGATAGGAAAATGAAAGCTCAAATGGTCTCGTTTGGAACTCCTGATCATGCCATATGATAAATTCCTGAGGCCAATCGATAGGGTTAGGATCCCCTCGTAGTGGCACCAGCTCTTCAGGGAATTGTCTAGGTAGTGACCGTGCCTTGCATTGTGCTTCCTCTGCCAGTTCCTGCCTTCTTCTTCTAGCTGCCACAATGTGCTCAGGCATGTGGGCATCTTCGGGCTCTTCAGATGGGAGGTCTGGTAGAGGCGGACTAGGCATTCTTCGTTGTTCTTCTTCAGCATCTTGCTCCAAGTCCGAGCCCTCTTCGGCATTCTGCTCGGCCACTGCTGGGGCCACTTGTGGTGGTGGTGCGGGCTGCTCCTGTTTTTCAAACCCTAGTTCCTTGAGCTCAAAGGTGGAGAGGCCGGCACGACGCATGTAGTGGAATTGCTGCTCCTTCGTGATTCCCATGCCTGTGGGAAGCTCCCGTTCTTGAAGGCCATATCTTAGCTCTCGGGTAGTCAGCTCCAACTTCCTTCTTACCTTCTCCACTGAATCATTGCCCTATGCTTGGGTGACATGTAGCACTGTGCTGAGAAAGGCTTGCCTTTGTGCGTTGGCGCATACATCGACTGCTGGATTCGGCACAAGAACTCTCTCGCACTCAGCCACCGCCAAGCGTTCCGTTAATTGCCTAACCCTTTCAAAGTTGTTATTTTCCCACGTGTTGGCTCTCTCATCCATCTTCCTCCTTCCCTCTTCCAGCTCACTTACCAATGTGGTTACCTGTTGCAGTTCATTTGTTAAGACCCAGAGTTGGTGCCACTCCTTGGATTTCCGAGCCAGCTGTTCTTCGGCGATTTCTTTCGCTTGATTTGCAATGCTGAACCTATGGTCTACCTCAGCCATTAGTTTTGACTTTTCTTGCGCTAGCTGCTCGTGGCTCTGAATCTCCGCAAGGTGCAATCTTTGTTGCGTGAAGGCCATGGCCATGAGGGCCTCTGTGTCCTCCTTGGCAACCTCCAACGCACCTTGCAGTCGTTGTGCCTCCTGTTGTCAACCTTGTGCTTCTGCTGTGAGGGTTGCTGACCTTTCCCATGCTAGGAACTCTATCTCTCTCTCCAGCCTGTCTTGTTCCTCGAGTTCATACCATAGCTTTGCTATGGTATCCTCCTGCTGCTCGCTCGGCTCGCCTTCTTGAGCTGCCAACTGTCCATACCCTTCTAATCTAGATGTTCTCTGTTCCAGGTCAGCATATTGTTGCACTAGCAACTTTAAGCTCTACCACTCTGCCACTAGGTTTTGCTCTTCGTCCTCTAGTCTCTATCTCAGGCGGCTCTTGTTGTCCTGGGCTTCTTTTGTTTTTGCCTCCAGTTGATCTTGTAGCACTTTCACCTCCCTTTTTTGGTTGGCCCTTGCCTTGAAACTTCGAGCCTCAAGGCTGCCGAAGTTTCCCTTTCCTTCTCCAGCTCCACAGGGCCACCTTCTTTTCTTCCTTTGATTTATCCAATTGTGCCAGGAGCTCAGCCATGTAAGTGTCGTAGTCCGCACCAGGTGGCATGGGAGTAGGGACTGTGGTGGTTGACGCTTCTAGCTTTTGCCATTTTGGATCTTTCCTGGACTCAGCATCTGTAATGGCGGGTCTTTTCATTCCGGTCTCTGATACAATCTCAGCCACTTTACTGACAAGCATCTGCATCATGCTCATCAGCTAGGCCGTGTCTAGAGAGGGCATGGGTTGCGGGGCGGTTGTGGTGTCGGTTGGCACTGGCACAAAGGAGGAAGGCAGGGGGTGCAATAGTGACTTGCCCTTGCCTACAATCACTCAGGCTGCTTCCACGCTGCCACTTGCTTCGGCCTCATGGTGGGGACTCAAGGGGTTGATCTCTCCTCTTCCATGGGTTTCCTCAATAGATCTGCGAGTGGCCTCTGCCAACTCAGCCAGTTCTTTCATCCTCAGCTCATTGGCTTCCTCCTCCGCCCTTCTTTGCCTCTCCTCTTCTGCCCTTTTTGACTCTTCTCTAACTCTTTCGAGTTCTTCTTCTTCCTTCTTCCTTCATTGCTCCTCCACCCTCCTTGACTCTCTTTGAGCCCTCTTCACCTCGGCCCGCTCCTCTTTGCTCAGTCTCTCCTTCTTCGTTTTCTTGCTCTCGTCGATCTTCATTTGCTTCTGTGGCTTGGCCATTTGAGTGGGTGGTATTTTAGGCTCTCCTTCGTCGCTTGCCGTCTTTTTGCTCGAGCCTTCTTCCTCATGGTGAGGTGAGATTTGGTGCCTAGCTTGCTCTTCCTCCTCCACGCCGGCATCCTTGATAGCCTCGTCAATGATTACCGTGAGGACACCTCTGTATCTGATTGTAGAGGCTTTTGCGGCATGTTTTTTTCTTGTGGATCGTGTGGTAGAGGCCGGAGATTCCCCACCAACTAGTGCTGCGATTGGAGCCAGAAGGGTGGCTGAACTCTTGATAGTCTTCTGGACAAAGCCGTTCCAATCCACCTCCTCTGGAACTCCTGGCCGCAATGCTTTCTAGTAGTGGCACGCCAATTCTATTCATTAGTGCGTTGTATCTGTGGCTTGAGAAAAGAGCGTGGATCATCTTATCTTGCATCCTCGTCACAGGGAATGTCAGCCAGACTGATTCCATCGACCGTGTGCACGTTCTCTTTTCTGACTCCCATCATGGCATACACATCTCTTTTTGGGTGCCTCTCTTTCTTGGGCACAAGCCCCAAGGCTCTCTCAACAATGTCTGCGTTAAGGGGCACTTGCACCCTTCTTTCCTGGTCACATGCCCTTACTGTGACCATGCCACAACTCCTTCCTTCATCGAAGCTCCTTAAGAAATCCGCGCACATGCTGTAGTCTACAGCCTGCCCGATCTTCTCCACGTACTTTTGGAGGTTACATTTTTCCACCAGCTCCCTCACGGCCGGCTCTGCCAAGATGGCCTCATCTAGATTCATGGTATGCTTGAACGTGAATTGGCTAAATCCACGCGTCTCGATGTTGATTCCATACTTTGTCAGCTCCGCTTTGGTGAATGGGAGTTTATCATGTCCTGCCATGGTAGGTGCCTCTTGCTACATCACTTGGTTCGTCACTTGGCTCTCATCACTTGGCTCTCATTTGCTCCCCCCCTTTCCTCAAGTGTTAATGGAATCCTTCCTAGGATTAGCAAGGGGAGGAGGAAGGCTCGCATGGGCTGTGTGGGGTGAGTTACTTGGCCAATAGCCAAGTATAAAGGTTAGGGTTATATTCAAGCTGGGCATGACAATCAAGTTCGCATGGTTGTATGGAAGCTTGAGTGATGTAGGTCAAGACATCATGAAAGATGTCCCCGGAGTTGAGGCGACTAGCAATGTGCAACTCCTCTTCCGTGAGGAACTGGTCAATGTAAGGGTGGGTTAATACCTGATCATCCAAGTGTATGTTGCGTGTAATGGCCAAAACTCTAAATGAAAGAGGTGCCACATAAGTAGGGTCATGTTCACTTATTTTGATTGCCCTCCTTTGCTCAGCATTGGCCATGATACGACGGCCTTTTTTCTCCCATTGGAGTCGTAAGGCATACCACAGTTGTAAGAATGAAGAAGCAAAGCTGTCAAGATGCGTGAGCTCCTCCAGTTCTTGTTCAGGTTTAGAGCAAGCAGGATTGCAGTAAGAGGTGATTAGTCTTCTGAGAACAGCTTGCTCCTTTGAGATTTCTCCATTAGCGATTAATTCGATGGAAATTTTGGGAAATTTGATGGTCATAAACTCGTAGTCTTCCTAAGTGCATAGCAACGCGTGAACATCAGAAGCAAGGGGTTCGTCAAGAAGTCCTAGGTCAAGCCTCTCATAGCTCCTAGCGAATGTGGTGAAGATGTCATCCAGCTCCTTGATGCATGTCATTACATCATTCCCCGAGGTCTCAGCGAGATCCTTGGCCATTGAAAGGAAAGATCGTCTTTCGTACGAAGGCTTAAGACCTACTGGTGGTGATGGTGCAATTGGGCTGGACAATGGTGACTCCATTGCTGGCATCACAAATGGCACTTTGGAGCATTTCGAGATGCTACAGTGGGCTTTGGTGGCATAGGAGGCGTGCTGCATTCTATTCGAGCCAGCATGGGGTATGCAACTCCTTTGACCTGGATGGTGCTTGGGCATCCAGCTTGGGACAATGACTGTGTTGGGAGTCATTAATCATCACTGGTGCTGGTTCAGTGTTCTTTGCGGTTTGTGCTTTGTATGTGCCATCCTATCCAGCTGGAGTGGGGTTGCTCAGAGTTGAGCTTCTTGAATGTCCACACTTAGGCACCATATCCAGGGGTTGCCCTCATAGTATCCTTGTGCTCGCAAGAGATCTTTGGAGATCCATCATGGCATGGTAATGCGCCTATGTCGATAGCATCTGAGTTGCCTCTTAGGCTCTGAGTTGCCTCTTAGGCTGTGACTAATAGTTTTTGCATTTAGAAGCATGTTTCTACGGTTTACCAGGAGGTGATCCTCGCCGTTTTGGCACCCATATGAGCGTGGGCTTTTGGGAGCCTTCGCTCAACCGCCAAGACCCATGGACCGCTTATTGTTTCAAGCGTTTCAAGCCGAGCACTAATGGCTACCTCTCACATAGCCGACGCGCCTTCCATATCTATGGGTGCAGTGAGCTTACCTCCATGCCTTCGAGTTACCTCCTCTCCCGCACACTCCGGTAGCTCCATGATCCAAGTGCAAGCTTCAAGCAAGCTCCATCCTCAAGCTCCACGCTCCAAGCTCTATCAACATGAGCAAGAGAAGAGAAGAGAAAAGAAGAGAAGAAGAGAGGAGAAGATGGAGAGCTTCTCCACCCCACGGTCCCTCACCCTTACACACTCACTCCCTCACACTCTCACACTCCCTCTCTCAAGCACAAGCTTAAGCAAGCAAGAACAAGAAGGAGAAGAAGAAGAGGAGAGCCACTTTTTGCCACACACAAGAATGAGCTTCTCATTCACTTTTCAACTTTATATACAAAACCCTAAATCCCTTTTGGGTGGTCATCCCCTTTTCCCCTTTTTTACATGGCCGGCCGTAGCCTAGGCCCTTTTTCTCATTGTCCTCCTATCTTCCTAGCTTCCTTTCCACCGCCTGTCTATGTTTACAAATTGCATGGGTGAGAGCCCGACGCTCCTTGAATTAAACCATGATGCGCTTGCGCTCTTTTTACAAGGGTTTTGACTTGCGCTTTTCCTTGTGTGCCTTTGTCTTCCGTTTCTCTTTGCTTTGGCCTTTGTCTTTGTCTTCAGTTTTAGTTTTCCGGATTTTCCACTGCCTGGCACTTTTTTACAAGATTTCAGGGTGCGCCTTTGTATTTTAAAATGCACCTTTCCCTTTTTTGCAGCTGCCTTGGACTTTTAAGGTTGCCCTTGCACTTTTGGCCTTTTCTCCTCTTCTTTCTTCAGTCGAGCTACCTTTTTTCTGCCTTTTGCCCTACATCTTTTTTATTTCCTTTTGCTTTCTTCGTGTTGGGGTTAACATTACCCCCCTCCTAGACGAGTGCCAGTCCCATGGCACTCACCGTCGTAGGTAGCAGGCATTAGCATGCACCGAAGACGCGGGTGGCAAGGACGGCGGGGTTGCCATGGCGGAGTGTCGGTAGTGATGGGGAGGAAGGTCATTGGGGGCATGTTAGTGGGTTAAGTTGTAGGTGGTAGGGCAATGGGAGGTGGTGGTAGGGCTGTAATTTTGGGGGGGTTGCCCGAATGGAGTACAAGTGGCGGTTTGTTGGGGATTCAGTGTATGATGATTCTTGGTAGGCTTATAGGGTGATAAGGATAGGAATTCAGAGTTGAGTGTTGATGAAGAGCGAACGGCACCTTCGTTGGAGTCGTCAATACCTGCAATTGAAAAACCTCCCATGTGGTCTCTCCCTAAGGGTAGTGCTAGTCTTCTTATCATGCGCGCAAGACAAATTTTGATTAGTTTGGGAGACAGGTCGAACTCTAAGCAAGACAGGAGTATTGTCCTGCACTTGAGGACCCAAACTATGTATAGACTGTAGTGCAGATATTATGTGAGTGTCCGTGCATACTTAGATATTATGTAGGTAGAAGACTGTGGCGTGGTGGCTCATAACGTCGTGTGGATGAAGCATAGTGGTCCATGGTGGAAAGAAGTACATGTGAAGGTGGGTGCACCATTGTGTGCATTGTGATTGTAGACGTAGCAGGATAGGGCACAGGAATAGTGTATGAGCTGGAGGTGGGCGACATTGGCCTGTGGATGAGAACGGTGTACTGTTCGTAGCCCTTCATGCAATGCATACCCCAATTGGGTGCCATGGTTTTAAGGCAGAGTGTGAGAGGGCATTGTGGGAAGGTGCAGGGTAATAGGTTTAACCATAGACGAGACAAGCTTCCTAGGGCTGTCCTGCTCTTGATGTGCCCTGAAGTATTATGGGTGATGTTAGGGGGCTAGGGGACTAGAGACGGAGCCAGCCGACCAAGGTCACTGGACGCACCTAATTTTGAGGACCCCTAGGTGCGGTGATGTGCGCGTGGGTGTGTTTTTTATTTTCTCTTTTTTTTTTCCACAGTACAACCATTGTAATATGTGGGGGCTGTGAGCCTTTCAACAGGTTGGGACATGTCAAGCCTCGGAGGCACGGGAAATGGATGTGACCGCGATGAATTTGCCCTAGCCTCGTTATTAGGGGAGCCATTGTTGTGATATTGGTACGATTGCAACGCCCCCCTTCATGAGCGCAGAGCTTGACCCAAGAAAGCCCATGACTATGCGTGGGTTCGTGCGATGTGTGCACTCATGAGGGTGATGGTTCACGTTCAGCAGCGTGACTTTGTTGCGGTTAGTGCACGGTCGTGGTTTTGCAGTGACCCAGGCATTGAACATGTTTGCACGAAGACCTGTGTTATCCTGCATGCACTTGTCACGTCGTGAGAGCACATGCTTGATTTCGTTAAGTAATTCAACAGATGTAGTTATGTTAAAACATGAATTTCTGAAATGCTATGATGTTAATCGCATTGCATATGCGATCGCTTGTCAAAGATGCGGCATGCATTAGCTATAGGCAGCAGAAGTTGCACGAGTGGGGGGTTTCTCTTTCACCCTCAAAAGACAAAAAGTTAGGTCCTGATAACTTGTTAAGCTGCTCGTACATCCTAGGGCTTAGTCGATTTCTACTAGGCGGGGCGAGTCCAATTGGTTGGGCGACTGGGCTGGTGCTGGTACGAGATTGTCGTGAGGTCGGGTAGGGAGCATGTCGACCGGGACATGGATGGTATAGTCCCGGGCCGCCGCCAGTTCCAAAATGCTTTTAACTAATTCGTCGAACTCTTCCTTGGAACTCTTCCCTGTCCTTGGTCGCCTTTCCTGCTCTTGGGCGTGGTCCTGTGTTTGGAGGGCTCATCCTCGAAAGGATGGGCTGGGAAGGGAAAAGTGTGTAGAGAGGGACTGCGCCCTGCTTACATCATGAGGGATGTTGGTCAGGGCTTTCCATGGTGGCAATGTGGGGTGCATGCCCTTTTCCTGGAGGCGGACATGATCTGGTGAAGGGGGCCGGCCCAGCGTAGCCTGTTGGCCCCGATTCTTCTATCTGCGCTTGACTTTTTATTACTTGTGTGTGTTGATAATGTCTATACAGGGTGACACAAAAATCATTGTTTATATATATATATATATACATTTTTTTGAATCCTTGTCACTTCACTAGGATAGAAACCAATTGTAGAACTCGGGATTGTACTGAAGCGTGGCACACGCATCTAGTACACGTGGCAGCTTACTCAACACTGATAAATATTTCACCACATCGAGTAGCATGGAACCTTGTCCAAGTCTACTGGCGACATGTAACTCCTCCTCAGTGAGAACCTTATCAAGCAGAGGGTTTTCTTGGCTTGGTTCAGCTAAGTCCTTGCCTCGAATGGTAGTCAACACTCGAAGGCAAGTTGGTGCCACATAGGTTGGGTCTCTTTGGGATCACCATTTGGCCAATCGCTCCTCAGAGACTGTCATCATCTGAGCCCCTAGTTCGGCCATTGCAACGCGGCTTTCACACCAACGCTGCTCAAATCGACTTTGGCCTGCTGACAATCGCTTTAGTTGCTCTATGTCTACGAGATTCGGTTGGCAGAGCACCTCATTGAATGTGACAGTTAAGAGCAGTTCATCGGATTCCTCACTCGAGATGAGTAGCAAGCGTTCATGCAGGAGCCTGCTATAGTGCTCATCAAGGTGTTCCTACTCTTCCCAAGATAAAGGGAAGGGCAAGTAGTCTCCAAGCTGCTCTTTAGGGAATGCGCACATGTCTGCCAGGACATAGACACGTGTGAACACCTTGAGCTTGGCATCCAACTCAGCTAGGCATTCTGAGACACCTCTATGTTCGACGCGAGCTTGCTCGATTGCCATCTCATGCAAGGCTCTAGGAGTTTTCCTCGGCTTTAGCTTAGCTGGGGGCTCAGGCCTAGAAGAGCAAGATCGATCAATGCTAGGACCATGCGCTTGGGATTCCCATGGTTCTCTTGAGGCTTCGTCATTGCGTCATGGTTCTCTTTGGACGTGACTGGTATGAATTTGTTGCCCTGTTGTGGCATCATTATCTCCACTCTTGATTGGTCGATGAGAGTTCTATTGTCGATGGATTGAGCGTTGGAAGCAACAGTTGATGGCAACAACTGCTTTAACTTTTCAGAGCATGCGGATGTGTCTGAGGTTTCACCGCTATTAGGAGGGACATCAATGGGTTTAGTGGTGGATGGACATGATGCTTTATTCCCCAGCTCTCTAGCGCTCTTAGTTTTAACACTCTTGGGGTCCACGACCACCTGTAGCTGCTGTTGTTTGCGCTATTTTCTCCTCTTTCTCTTGGTCAGTGAAGGCATGTCTCTCAATGGTTCAGGACCTTGGACTAGGTCAATCGTTGTTGTGCCTGGTTGGGCCTTAGCATTTCCTTTCCCTAGTGTGTCCTCATGGAACATAGCCGCGGCCCGCTGAATAGCCTTGCTACGTTGAGTGGGTTGGTGTGTCATTTCCTTGGCCACACCTTTGAGGGTTTTCTCCTCGAGCCTAGGCTTCAGGTGCTTGGGACGGATGGGAGTTGTCAAGGCTACTAGTTGCGGCACCTCCTCCTCAGATGAAGTGTTAGGGACACGTTCCGCAAGGGGTGTGGTCACAACCGAGGGCTACGACTGCTGCGATCCCTGGTCGGGAGCAGTGGCATTTAGTCTAGTGGGTTGGTCACTCTTGGTGGATCGCAGTTGGGGAGTCCCTGGGGTGATCGGACGTGGTCGTGTCTTTTGTTGTACTCTGAACACCCACCTGTGTGGATCGGATCCAGTCACATTGGGTCGCACGGGAGTATCCTTGGGCCGAGAGCTACGGCCAGTGTCATGTTTCCCCTCTTGGGTATTTGGAAGCTTTAATGGAGACAGAGGTTGGGAGTGAGCCCCTTCCATTGACAGCTGTCGTTGTGCCTCCGAGGTCCGTTTGAAAAGAGAGGACGTAGGGGACCTAGGACTCTTAGGCAGACCTGGAACCAACTGAATGATTTGCTTGTGATTGTTGGAGGATTATGTCATTAGCTTTGCTGAGCAATCAGCCCTATCATGAGTGACGTTGTGCCTGTGGTGCTCCTTGTCCCCTTGGGAAGTCAAAGGCTTCTTGGCCATTAGTGGACCTCATGCACATTCAACAGATCCCTTTGATATCTACTTGCTAGGCATGCTAGGCTGAGGATCTAGTATTTGATGGGTCCTGTTTGGTTTCCTGATTTCAATTGTGAGGGGCGCAATCACTCCAACATTTTTGGTCCGAGACTCGGATTCTTGTTTAGGGATCCTCCCATGTCTCGTTCTTTTTTACCTAATTTGGGCTCCTGACCGAGGTGGTTTAGCAAGAGGTTTTGGTACCCAAATCCATCGGGTGCTTGCATAATACCCTTGAGCACGAAGCAGCGCCTTGGATATCCATCGTGGCGTCGTGTGTGCTCTCCATGGATGCCTTCATCTGTAAGGCTTGGGCTTCTTTCGTGATCTTCTACGACATTTGTAAGTCCAAGCCCTATCCTTGGGCTTATCTCCTACCTTCCTTGTTTCAAGTATGGCCTCACTTACTGGTTCTCTCTGTTCAACCTGCACTTGTATCAACTCTTTCAACAGCTCCTTGCTCTCATTACTAGGCTTGCTTGGTATGTCAGAATGCTTCTTACCCTTCTCTCGAGGTTTGGTGAGGTCCCCCTTGCTAAAGGTTGCGATTATCCTCACACCTGGTAGTGCTAGGTGTATCCTTTGTGCTACATAGTCGGCTTCACACTTCGTTGGCTTTTTGAAGGGCCTTCCTAGGAGGATTTCCTTTCCATAATTCTCACTATTCGGAGGAACATAGAACAGGACTGGCAAGCTTTCTGTTTCAATAGTTACAAGGATTCTGCACTTCCCTAGAAGTGCTTGCGGGTGTTCCCCATAAGGGTTAAGAGTTGCATCAGTCAGTTTGAGCTCTGGTTGACCCAGTAGCATCCATGCTTCATAAGTCAAGATATTGAAATTTGCTCCTTCATCAATGAGAGCATCAACACTATGCTCTCTTTTTGCGGTGAGTTTGACCCTAAGATAAGCAGGTGGTACTATGTCTTCATCGTCCGAGTCTTGGTTTATAGTGTCAAGCCCTCTGATACATGCCCTTGAGTCCCTAGCTGCACAATCAGACGCAGATTCTCCACAGAGATCTTGGGTTGTCTGTGCAGCGCTGCTCAGGGTACATCTATCGCTAGGACTGTCATGTCAAGTCATCTCTGCATTGGTAGCTTGATGATGTTGCATTTTGCTTTGACCAGACCTAGATTGAACGCAATGTACATGTGTCCTTGTAGTGTGGTCTTTTTTCCCTTGATGGCTAGATTGACCCGTTAAGGTTCTAGGGTCTCTATTTGCCTCTATTCGGGTGCGGGCTTCTGGTTGCTCCTTTCCAAGTGAGCATCCATGCTCGCGTAGGGCCATTAGTACTCGACGGTCTAAGTTGGAGGGCCTGTCACAGCGCGCGTTCTCTCTCCAACCTACTTGGGGCGAATACGGAGGGGGCAGGGCCCCCTTTGCGGGGGTCCGGGAGGCGGTCCCCTCCCCGACCCGTAGGGTCGTTATGGCAAGCACCATGCATAGCTTGGAGGATCGTTCCGCTAAATCTTGAACCACTTGCTCGGAGTTTCGACCCAATGGTGGATCTACGATGCGCCTTTCACTCTATGTAGCATGTGGAGTCAATTTCGGGGTTCAGAGCTCTTTTTCTAATTCATTGCCTCGTTCCTTTTTGGGTCTAGTCAGGCTTTTCCACTTGGCGGTTTGCATCTAAGTCCCTGGTCTCGCAACTGCTTGCCTCTAGCTACTAAGTGGCTACGCCCTATGATTTTGCCTATTCCGTGTGCCAGAATCAAGTTCTGAGTGTCCTAAGGGCTTCTGATAGTTTGCGCTGCTGAGTGTTGGTTGGGTAGGGTAAAGTTTTCTGAAAATTTGATCAAACTACATACTCGGCCCAACTGGTCCGAGTTGCAGGGTCCAGGTGCCCGATTCAGCACGTCCGAGGGCCGAGTGGTAAGGGTCGTGTGTGACTATCCGAATGAAAAATTCGGCCGGTCTGAACCCAAGTGTCCGAGGGTCAAGTAGGCTGAGGCTAGGTCAGGTGGCCGAGTAGGCCGAGGCAGAGTCAAGTGGCCGAGTGGGCCGAGGCTAGGTCAGGTGGCCGAGTAGGCCAAGGCAGAGTCAAGTGGTCGAGTGGGCCGAGGCTAGGTCAGGTGGTCGAGTGGGCCGAGACAGAGCCAAGTGGCCGAGTGCTCGATTCAGACGGCTCGAGTGTGGGCGTCCGAGTGGTAGTGGTTGAGTGGGTCGAGTCGAGCGGTCCGAGGGCTGAGTCTGGGCCTCGGACCAGAGTCGTCGTGACTCAGACGTGCTGAGCGCCATGCGTCTTTTAGCCGACTCTCACAAAATTTGTCGTGCCGGGCGGCTGGAGGCCTTCCCCCTTGTTGAGCAGCTCCAAATTGGTCCTACTACTGTAGGGGAAGGTGTGGAATTACCTGGGCTAGCCAAAGATCTCTCCGATGCCAAGATTGAAGCGGATTCCCTCACCAAGCTTTCCTCTTCTCTCCTTCTCTCCTGAAACCCTGCAATGCACAATGTGGCCTTTCTTGCCACTTTTGGCCCTTATACCCCTTTTTGGGTATGGTATTGGCACCCCCAATAACTCACTTGCCGACCTTAGGCATCACAAGCGAGTTTTTTTACCACTTTTGTACGATTCTTGCCCTGTTTTTGCCCTGTTTTGCAACAGTAACCCTAATGCTTATCTTCTTTTGTTTTTCTTTGTTTTCTCCTACTCTAATGCATCCAAATCACAAAGTAAATACCTACACTACTCCATCTCACAACATAAATCTCAAAAAGCAACTAACCTACTTCCCAAGGAGATTGAATACCATCTTCAATCCCCTCACTTCCTACCTATCTCAAGCACCGGTTCGGGGGAAAACCCTTACTTTGATGCTCGATTCGAAGCGCGCAAGCGCTCAAGGCTTGAATCCGTTGGTCCCGGCAATGGAACCAAAATGTGGGAGCCTTCTCTCAACCGCCAAGACCCACGGACCGCTTATTGTTTCAAGTGTTCCAAGCCGAGCACTAATGGCTACCTCTCACATAGCCGACGCACCTTCCATATCTACGGGTATAGTGAGCTTACCTCCATGCTGTTCGAGTTACCTCCTCTCCCGCACACTTCGGTAGCTCCACGATCCAAGTGCAAGCTTCAAGCAAGCTCCATCCTCAAGCTCCACGCTCCAAGCTCCATCACCGCGAGCAAGAGAAGAGAAGAGAAAAGAAGAGAAGAAGAGAAGAAGAGAGGAGAAGATGGAGAGCTTCTCCACCCCACGGTCCCTCACCCTCACACATTCACTCCCTCACATTCTCACACTCCCTCTCTCAAGCACAAGCTCAAGCAAGCAAGAACAAGAAGGAGAAGAAGAAGAGGAGAGCCACTTTTTGCCACACACAAGAATGAGCTTCTCATTCACTTTTCAACTTTATATACAAAACCCTAAATCCCTTTTGGGCAGTCATCCCCTTTTCCCCTTTTTTACATGGCCGGCCGTAGCCTAGGCCCTTTTTCTCATTGTCCTCCTATCTTCCTAGCTTCCTTTCCACCGCCTGTCTATGTTTACAAATTGCACGGGTGAGAGCCCGACGCTCCTTGAATTAAACCATGATGCGCTTGCACTCTTTTTACAAGGGTTTTGACTTGCGCTTCTCCTTGTGCACCTTTGTCTTTCGTTTCTCTTTGCTTTGGCCTTTGTCTTTGTCTTCAGTTTTAGTTTTCCGGATTTTCCACCACCTGGCACTTTTTTACAAGATTTCAGGGTGCGCCTTTGTATTTTAAAATGCACATTTCCCTTTTTTGCAGCTGCCTTGGACTTTTAAGGTTGCCCTTGCACTTTTGGCCTTTTCTCCTCTTCTTTCTTCAGTCGAGCTACCTTTTTTCCGCCTTTTCCCTGCATCTTTATAATTTCCTTTTGCTTTCTTCGTGTTGGGGTTAATAGGGCTCTTTGGCCATGTGAATGGCTTGGGTGGGTTTGATTCTAGCAGTTGGAGCGTGGGGTGAGATATCCCTGCCCTTCTCCTTAGGCTTGGTCGTGGGGGTCTTTATCGGTGGCTGTGTAGTTGTAGGAGGCGTAAGATTACCCTTGCTGAAAGTAGTTACTATGTGCACATTGCCTACAGCAAGATGGATGCGATCTAGGTTGTAGTCCACATTGCAGTTTGTCTGCTTTTTGAAAGTGCGGCCTAGTAGTGATTTATCATCAGCCCCTTTAGTGTTTGGTAACACATAAAAGACGACTGGGATACTTTCAGACTCGATGGAGACAGCTACTTTGCATTTTCCTAAGAGAGAGTAAGTGTTGCCCCCAAATGGGCTGAGTTTAGCATTTGTGGGCTATAATTTAGGCTGATCGATGCGTGTCCAATGGTCATGCGTCAAGTTATTACGGTCAGCATCAAAAGAATACGTCCGTTCTACGATGACCGTGATTCGTAGGTAGGAGGGTGCTACTGCTTCTTCATCTTGATCTATTAGTTTGGTAATTGTGGCCACGCAGACGTTGACATGGGCTTCACGCATAGGTGGCTCGTGCAATGGATGGGAAGGAGGATAGTACTTTTTCATGCGACTACCATTGAAGAATCCTATTCCTTCCCCTTCGAACGTCTCCAACTCGACATTGCCCGTTCTACTAATTGCACGCACCAGAAAAGGTCCCAGTCCTCGAAATTTCATTTTTTGTTTGTGACCTTTCACCGAGTATAGTAGGACAAGGTCTCCCTGATCAAAGTTGCGCTAGTTGACATGCTTGTCAAACCACATCTTTCGTCGTGCCTTCTCACAAATCAGAGCATAGGTGGCTAAAAGTCGAGTCTCTGTGAGATGCTCTAACTCCACTAAGCGGTCGGTCCAAGGTTCCCTTCCCTCCCAACACTCATGAGCTGCTATCCTTAAGCTAGGGACAAAGAACTCTAAGGGTAGAATGGCCTCCGTTCCATAAGTCAGCCTAAAGGGCGTCTGTTCGACAGCCATCTTATAAGCTATACGATAGGCCCACAAGGCCGCCATCAATTTATTATCCCAGTATCTTTGTGATGTGGATACTATCTTAGTAAGCACATTGACTAGGATTTTATTCATGGACTCTGCTTGGCCATTTGCTTGAGGATAGTAGGGTGAGGACCTTCTATGAATGATTAGGAAGGTTGAGAGCAGGTGGGAATCACTTCATTAATAAAGTGCGTGCCCTGATCACTCACTAGTTTGATTGGACAACCAAACCGTGAAAAGACCTGCTCCCACAAGAACTTCGCAGTGGTTCTAGCATCGTTCTTTCTAGTGGCTCTTGCCTCCGCCCACTTTCAGTTGCCACAATGATGTAGCATGCCTGGGAGTACTGTGCCGCAGGACTGATAGGTCCAATGAAGTCAATGCCCCATTTTTCGAAGGGCTGTCGAGCTATTACGGGGGTCAACTCCATCTTATCCTTGTGCATGGGCACCTTAGTCCTCTGGCACTCGTCGCAGTGTTTGACAAACTTAGCAACATCACGGAATAGGGTGGGCGACCATAGTTTGGATTGTAACACCTTATGGGTAGTCGTATCCCCACTAAAGTGTCTGCTAGCTATCCCACCATGCGCTTCTCTCAATGTATCATGCATCTCGTGCTCACACACACATTTACGCAACAAACCGTCTTGTCCCAACCTATAGAGTTGGCCAACGATCAGTTGGTATGGCTGGATTTTTAAGATAAGTCTCCTTAGCCTGGCTTTCTCAATAGGTCTCTCAAACAGACCATTCTCCAGCACTTGAACTATATCATCGGCCTAATATGGCGTCAAATCAGCCCTAAAAAAGTCTCCTTCACTAGACAGGCCAAAGAGATGAGCGTCCGGTAAGTCGTCAGGTATGCCTTGTCCAGCAGCTTCTCCTGTGGGTATGCGGGACATGTGATCCACCATGTAGTGCTGCTTTCCCTTACGTACAACCATAGAGAAATCAAACTCCAACAAGAGAAGTAACCATCTCGCTATGCAACCTGTAGCACACGGCTTGTTCACAAGATACAACAAGGCTTGATGGTTAACGAAAAAGACGAAGGGTGTGGCCAACAGATAATGCCTAAATTTCTTTACAGTAAACACCATGGCTAACCCTTCCCTTTCTATAGTGGAATAGTTCATCTCTATTTCGGTGTGCCTGCTGGCAAAGCTCACGGGGTAATCAAGGTTATGCTCACCAGGCTGGCATAGAACAGCTCCAATAGCAAACTTAGAGGCATCTATGTGTACGTGGAATGTTATACTCCAGTCTGGGGCTCGTAAGATTGGTGCAGTGTGAGAGCCTTCTTCAACTATTCATACGCATGCTGGCATTCCTCAGTCCACTCGAATACGATTAGCAGCTTGTACAATGGTCTAGCAATCAACACGTAGTTCAGTACAAAGCATCGGTAGTATCCTGTATGGCCTAAAAACACTGAATGCCCTTGTAGTAAATGGGTGGTGGTAGGTCGACAATGACCTTGAATTTTGACAAGTCAGTGGCAATGCCATTCCTTGATACTACGTGCCCTAGGATACATCCATGCTTCACCCAAAACTGGCACTTCAAGGGGTTCAACGAGAGGTTGTATAACCGACACCGTTCAAAGACAGCTCTCAACCTTTCTAAGTGTTCGACCCAACTAGAGTGTATGCATAAGTTGTCTACGAAGACCTCTAACTCGCATCTCAACATATCCTTGAAGATGGTGCACATTAATCGCTGGAAGGTTGCATGCGCATTCATTAGCCCAAAGGGCATAACGATGTAGGTGAATACACCCCACTCCGTGGCGAAGGTAGTCTTGTGCCTGTCGTCAGGGTGCACTTGCACTTGATTATAGCTAGAGAAACCATCCAGGAAGCTGTAAGCTTCTTTGCCTGCCACCCTCTCCAGCATGTGCTTGGTATACGATAAGGGGTAGTTATCCCTCTTCGTAGTGGCATTAACTTTCTTGTAATTCATGCACACTCGAATTTTACCATTCTTTTTCATAACGATCACTATGGGCGATACCCAATCCGTGTGCTCAATCTCATATATAAATCCCGCCTTCATGAGCTTATCGATTTCTTCCTTCACTGCATGGGCATATTTGGGATTCATAGGGTAAGGTCACTGCTTTGTTGGCACCGCATCTAGAACCACTGGAATATTATGGGTCACAACCCTAGGATCGACTCCTCTAAGTTCCTCCAAGGACCAGGCAAACACATTGACATACTCTCGTAGGAGAGCAACAAGTCTAGCCTCCTCATCCTTGGTCAGGTTGTCAGTGATGAACATAGGTCGAGGCTTCTCACCTTCCCCTGCCAGGTCAACTTCCTTGACCCTAGCGGATCCCTCGATTGGTTCACTGGCTTGCCCTTGTCTCTTTGCTCCTAGCAAAATCACCACTCTATCCCCCTTCTTAAACTTCGTGAAGCATTTGGGGAGATCCTGCGGCTTCTTTTGCCTCTCTGCTTCTGAGTTTTAGTTTGCTTCCTGGCCTCCTCCCTTAAACATCTGTGCCTTAGGTGGATTGGCATGTCCTCTTTGGTGCGTCTGACCTTAGAAGGTTGGGGTATTTCGGGATCACTCTCTATACTGACTTTAGAATTTGAGTTAAACTCACATCCCTCGCTTGAGGAAGGAGTTTCGCTAGGGGGTTGTAATTCAATAGGTTAATCCATCTTCAGTACTGGAGCTACCAGCTGCACCACCCCTGCCTGCTCGTAATCCATGGCACCCATGTGCTCCAACTAGGACCTATCGTACTCCATCATCATGACTCCTTTTTTACTCTAGCCTACCCTTTCCCTTCTAGGCCTAGAGTCTGCATTGATCTATTTGATTGCTCTCCCTTCAGTGTCGTATTCTATCGTGTCTAACTCTTCTTCACTCTCGTCCCCCACAGAGCGACAGTGCTCGTACCCCTCATCATCGAAATCTTGTCCCTCTGACTGCTCGTCATCCCCCAGGTTTTCCTCTCCAATCTCCTCTTCGTTAGTGACTAAAGCCCAATTGTATAATAGGTTAAGATCGTGAATTTTGGTCCATTTCCACTCAGGCCCAGCCAAGAGATCACTTAGGGGTTTTAGATTAACAGCCATGTTGCCCTTCAATTTATCGGTTAGGCACTCTATGATTTCCTAAAGCTCGAGCTTGTTGGTGGGGATATGGAACGAGGCTGGTTTCCCTGGGTCATGTGAACTTCCTACCATCATGCAGAGTGGCACGGTGGGCTCCTTTGCTGGCGTGCTTGGTGATTTAGCAGCTTGCCTATACAGCTCTTCCTCATCTGAGAATGGTAGGTCAACGGTTTCCAAGACATGGATCCAAGGGAAAGAAAGCCAGAGGAGAATGAGAAAGAGAACATACACAAAGATTACCCTTAAGACTGAGGAAGCTACAACCTTAGTGGCAGGAAAGGGGGTCACTAATGCCGAGGCAGAGACCTCAGCTCCTAAGACAACAGAACTAGGGAGTGCCAAGGTAGGGGAATACCCCCATCCTAGATGGGAACTCGAGGCTATAGCCAAAGTTAAGGAGTGGATCAAGGATGCCCAAGAACACCTTAAAGATGTAGAATCCATACTAGAAGACCAAATGGAAGACCTCTCTAGTGTGAGCACACCTGTTTTGCCATCGCAACCTCAATCAGGGAACACACCCACACCACGAGAGATGACACAGAGGCAAGACCAGGGAGAATCTTGTCAACAAGCTAACCAGGACATATGGCCAAAGAATGGCGACCAAGGAGGCAGCCAACCACCCAGCAACCTCCTCACCACTTTAGTAGCCACCCCAATGACCGTGAGCTTGGGAGATTTGCTTAGGCAGCACCCTCCCTTATGGCAAGAATTAAAGCACTGGGTGGAGGGAAATGGGGAGCATAGTGCGGTTGACTTGCAAGAGCATGACGTAGTCACGCAAATTCCAAGTCTAACACTGCACTCAGCTCCAAGGTCACTACACGTCAACGCTTTCTGGGAAGGCACGGAGATGCATGCAGTCCTACCTATCTTAGCCTTGGGGGACGCAACACGAAAAGGAATCGCAGACACCGGCGCCGGGGTCAGTGTCTTGAGCCACGCAGTTCTGCAGGCCTGGGGAAACCCACCTGTGGAAGTGGCTAGGTTTAATGTTACATCGGCCAATGGAATGAAGGTCAGACCATTCGGGGTCCTAAAGAACTTGCCAGTGAAGGTTGTAGGAGTGCAGTTTTTCGTAAACTTCATTGTCATGACTACGACATATTGTTAGGCCGACCCTGGATCAGGAACGCGCGAGTTATTGAAGATTGGGGAAACAATCTCATATTCTTGGGGAATAGGACGGAAGCTGTAAGGGTTGAGATGGACACTTGGAAGACTACCCCAGCTGACCTCAATGCTATGTCGACCATGCTAAAAGGGGATGCCCAGGCAAGCAAACCGTATGGATCATTGACCAAGTACATCCCCTACCCTGAGGACGAGAGGGATTGGATGCATGTCTTGGCAACCGTTGACCTACCATTCTCAGATGAGGAAGAGCTATATAAGCAAGCTGCTAAATCGCCAAGCATGCCAATAAAGGAGCCCATTGTGCCACTCTGCATGATGGCAGGAAGCTCAGGTGACCCAGGGAGACCAGTCTCATTCCATATCCCCACCAACAAGCTCGAGCTTCAGGAAATTGTAGAGTGCTTGACCAATAAACTGAAAGGCAATAAGGAGGCTAATCTAAAACCCCTAAGTGATCCCTTGGCTCGGCCTGAGTGAAAATGGACCAAAATTCACTATCTTAACCTATTATAAAATTGGGCTTTAATCACCGACGAAGAGGAGATTGGAGAGGAAAGCCTAGGGGATGATGAGCAGTTAGAGGGAAAGATTCCGATGATGAGAGGTACGATCACTGTTGCTCTGAGACGGATGAGAATGAAGAGGAGTTAGGCACGATAGAATATGACATTGAAGGGAGAGCAATTGAATAGATCAAGGCAGACTCTAGGCCTAGAAGGGAAAGGGCAGGCTGGAATGAAAAAGGAGTCATGCGGATGGAGTGCGATAGGACCTGGCTGGAGCACATGGGAGCCATGGATTACGAGCAGGCAGGGGTGGCACAGTCACTGTAGCTCCAATACTGAAGATGGATTCACCTACTAAACTACGACCCCCTGGCAAAACTCCTTCCTCAAGCGAGGGATGTGAGTTTAACTTGGAGTCTGAAGTCAGTACAGAGAGTGATCCTGAAATACCCCAACCCTCTAAGGTTAGACGCACCAGAGGGGACTTGCCAGTCCACCTAAGGTGCAGACGGTTAAGGGAGGAGGCCATGAAGCAAACTAAAGATTCAGAAGCAGAGAGGCAAAAGAAGCCATAGGACCTCCCCAAGCACTTCACGAAGTTTAAGAAGGGCGATAGAGTGGTGGTGTTGCTAGGAGCAAAGAGACAAGGGCAAGCCAATGAACCAATTGAGGGACCCACCAGGGTCAAGGAAGTCGACCTGGCAAGGGAAGGCAAGAAGCCTCGTCGCTGACGACTTGACTAAGAATGAGGAGGCTAGACTCGTTGCTCTCCTGCGAGAGTATGTCGATGTGTTTGCCTGGTCCTTGGAGGAACTTAGAGGAGTTGATCCTAGGGTTGTGACCCATAATATTCCAATGGGTCCAGATGCGGTGCCAACAAAGTAGCAACCTTACCCTATGAATCCCAAGCACGCCCAGGCAGTGAAGAAATCGATAAGCTCATGAAGGAGGGATTCATATATGAGATTGAACACACGAATCGGGTATCGCCCATAGTGATCGTTATGAAAAAGAATGGTAAAATTCGGGTGTGCATGAATTACAAGAAGGTTAATGCCGCTACGAAGAGGGATAACTACCCCTTACCGTATACCGAGCACATGCTAGAGAGGGTGGCAGGCAAAGAAGCTTACAACTTCCTGGATGGTTTCTCTGGCTATAATCAAGTGCAAGTGCACCCTGACGACAGGCACAAGACTGCCTTCACCACGGAGTGGGGCATATTCGCCTACATCATTATGCCCTTTGGGCTAATGAATGCACCTACAACTTTCCAACGATTAATGTGCACCATCTTCAAGGATATGCTACAACGAGAGTTAGAGGTGTTCGTAGATGACTTGTGCATACACTCTAATTGGGTCTTTGAATGATGTTGGTTATACAAACCCTCGTTGAACCCCTTGAAGTGCCAGTTCTGGGTGAAGTGCGGATGTATCCTAGGGCATGTAGTGTCAAGGAATGGCATTGCCACCGACTTCTCAAAAGTCAGGGTCATTGTCGACCTACCACCACCCATTAATTACAAGGGCGTTCAGTGTTTCTTAGGCCATACGGGATACTACCGATGCTTTGTACTGAACTACACATTGATTGCTAGACCATTGTACAAGCTGTTGATCGTATTCGAATGGACTGAGGAATGCTAGCGTGCGTATGAACAGTTAAAGAAGGCTCTCACTACTGCACCAATCTTACGAGCCCCAGACTAGAGTATAACATTCCATGTACACATAGATGCCTCCAAGGTTGCTGTCGGAGCTGTTCTATGCCAGTCTGGTGAACATAATCTTGATTACCCTGTGAGCTTTGCCAGAAGGTAGCTCACCGAAACGGAGATGAACTATTCCACTATGGAAAGGGAAGGGCTAGCCATGGTGTTTGCTGTAAAGAAATTTAGGCATTATCTGTTGGCCACACCCTTTGTCTTTTTTGTTGACCATCAAGCCTTGTTGTATCTTGTGAACAAGCCGTGCACTACAGGTCGCATAGCGAGATGGTTACTTCTCCTGTTGGAGTTTGATTTCTCTGTGGTTGTTCATAAGGGAAAGCAACACTACATGGCGGATCACATGTCCCGCATACCCACAGGGAAAGCTGCTGGACAAGGCATACCTGACGACTTACCAGACGCACATCTCTTTGGTCTGTCCAGTGAAGGAGACTTGTTTAGGGATGATTTGATGCCATATTGGGCCGATGACGTAGTCCAAGTGCTAGAGAATGGTCTGCCTTAGAGACCTATTGAGAAAGCTAGGCTAAGGAGACTTATCTTAAAAATCCAGCCATACCAACTGATTGCTGGCCAACTCTATAAGTTGGGGCAGGACGGTTTGTTGTGTAAGTGTGTGTGCGAGCACGAGGCGCACGATGTATTGAGAGAGGCACATGGCGGGATAGCTGGCGGGCACTTTAGTGGGGATACGACTGCCCGTAAGGTGCTACAATCTCAACTATGGTGGCCCACCCTATTCCGTGATGCTGCTAAGTTTGTCAAACACTGCGATGAGTGCCAGAGGACTAAGGTGCCCATGCGCAAAGATAAGATGGATTTGACCCCCGTAATAGCGCAACAACCCTTCAAAAAATGGAGCATTGACTTCATTGGACCTATCAGTCCTGCGGCGCAATACTCCCAGGGCACGCTACATCATTGTGGCAACAACTGATTACCTGACGAAGTGGGCAGAGGCAAGAGCCACTAGAAAGAACGATGCCAGAATCACTGCGAAGTTCCTGTGGGAGTAGGTCTTTTCACGGTTTGGTTGTCCAATCGAACTAGTGAGTAATCAGGGCACACACTTCATTAATGAAGTGATATCCCACCTGCTCTCAACCTTCCTAATCATTCATAGAAGGTCCTCTCCCTACTACCCTCAAGCAAATGGCCAAGCAGAGTCCACAAATAAAATCCTAGTTAACGTGATTACTAAGATAGTATCCACATCACAAAGAGACTGGGATAATAAATTGATGGCGGCCTTGTGGGCCTATTGGACAGCTTATAAGACGGCTGTCGGACAAACGCCCTTTAGGCTGACCTACGGAACGGAGGCCATTCTACCTTTGGAGTTCTTTGTCCCTAGCTTAAGAATAGAAGCTCAGGAGTGTTGGGAGGGAAGAGAAGCTTGGACTGATCGCTTAGTGGAGTTAGAGTGTCTCATGGAGACTCGACTTTAGCCACCCACGCTCTGATCTATGAGAAGGCATGACGAAAGATGTGGTTTGACAAGCATGTCATAACCAGCGCAACTTTGATCAAGGAGACCTTGTCCTACTCTACTCGGTGAAAGGTCACAAACAGAAAATGAAATTTCGAGGGTAGGGACCTTTCTGGGTGCGTGCAATTAGTAGAATGGGCAATGTCAAGTTGGAGATGCTCGAAGGGCAAGGAATCAGTTTCTTCAATGGCAGTCGCATGAAAAAGTACTATCCTCCTTTCCATCCCTTGCACAAGCCACCGATGCGCAGAGCTCCTGTCAACGTCTGCATGGCCACAATTACCGAACTAACAGATCAAGATGAAGAAGTAGTGGCACCCACCTACCTACGAATCATGGTCACCGCAGAACGGACGTATTCTTTTGATGCCCTGATCGATGAAGGTACCGACCATAATATCTTGACACATGACCATTGGACACGCATTGGTCAGCCTAAATTACAGCCCACAAACATGAAACTTAGCCCATTTGGGGGCAACACTTACTCTCTCTTAGGAAAATGCCAAAAAGTGGCTGTCACGCTTCGAGTTTGAAAGCATCCCAATCGTCTTTTATGTGTTACCAAACACTAAGGGGGCCGATGATAAATCACTACTAGGCTGCACTTTCAAAAAGCAGACAACCTGCAATGTGGACTACAACCTAGATCGCATCCATCTTGCTGTAGGCAATGTGCGCATAGTAATTACTTTCAACAAGGGCCATCTTGCGCCTCCTACAATTGCAGAGCCACTGATAGAGACCCCCATGACCAAGCCTAAGGAGAAGGGCATGGATATCTTACCCCGCGCTCGTGACGCTCTTGTTCACTATGTGGAAGAACCTAGTGAAGAAGAAAGCTATGTGAACCCATACATCTCCTATGACAAGGAAGGGAATCCAATCCTGATGGACTATCGACCGGTGTCGGTGATGGTGCTGGGTAGAGGAAGAGGTAGAGGCTTTGGAGGACCAAGCGTGGATCCAATCTCATGTTGGACTTGCGGTCACCCAGGCCATATTTCATCACGCTGCCCAGAAAGGGAACAGGCAAACCAGGAAAAGGTTGACCTTCGATGCGTCGAGTGTGGGATCACACACCTGTTTCCTGACTTTCCTAGACAGAAACCATCAACCAGTTCTGCCAACATGCCCTCCGTGCCCTTGGGACTATTCGGTGTGGAGACCTTTGGCGGGGAGGATACGCCCATCCCACTGCATGTCATGATGCAAGCGCAAACAAAACGAATAGGCATCTTGTTGCTTGGGCCAAGTAACCTGGATGCAGCCTCGTTGGGAAGAACCCACCCAAGCCATTCACATGACCAAAGAGCCCATGTGGATATGGGTGCCAAAACGGTGAGGGCCACCTTCTGGTAGACCGCAGAAACATGCTTCTAAACGCAAAAACTATCAATCGTAGCCTAAGAGGAAACCCAGATGCTATCGACATAGGCGCATTGCCACGCCACAATGGATATCGAAAGATCTCCTACGAGCACAAGGATACTATGAGGGAAACCCCTGGATATGGGTGCCTAAGGGTGGACACTCAAGAAGCTCAACTCTGAGCAATCCCACTCCAGTTGGACAGGCTGGCACATGCAAAGCACAAGTCGCAAAGAACGCCGAACTATCACCAATGATGGTTAAGGACCCCCAATACATTCATTGTCCCAAGCCGGATGTCCCAGCACCATCCAAGTCAGAGGAGGTGCACACCCCCATGCCGGCTCGAATAGAATGTAGCACTCCTCCTATGCCACGGAAGCCCGTTGCAGCATCTCCAAATGCTCTAGAGTGCAAAGTCCCATTTGTGACGCCAGCAATGGAGTCATCACTATCCAGCCCAACTGCGCCATCACCACCAGCAAGTCTTAAGCCTTCGTACAAAAGATGAACATTCCTTTTAGTGGCCAAGGATCTCGCTGAGACCTTGGGGAATGACATAGTGGCATGCATCAAGGAGTTGGATGACACCTTCACTACATTCGCTAGAAGCTATTAGAGGCTTGACCTAGAACTTCTTGATGAACCACTCGCTTCTGATGTTTGCGCGTTGCCGTGCACTTGGGAAGACTACGAGTTTATGACCATCAAATTTCCCAAAATTGCGGCCGAGCTAATCGCTAATGGAGAAATCTCAAAGGAGCAAGCTGTTCTGAGATGACTAGTCACCTCTTATCGCAAGCCTGCTCACTCTACACCTGAACGAGAACTGGAGGAGCTCACGCAGCTTGCCAGCTCTGCTTCTGCATTCTTACAACTATGGTATGCCTTATGACTCCAATGGGAGGTAAAAGGCCGCCGTATCATGACCAATGCTGAGCAAAGGAGGGCAATCAAAACAATTGAACGCGACCCTACTTACGTGGCACCTCTTTCATTTAGAGTTTTGGCCATTACACACAACATACACTTAGATGATCAGGTATTGGCCCACTCATACATTGACCAGTGCCTCACGAAAGAGGAGTTGCACGTTGCTAGTCCTCTCAACTTCGGGGACATCTTTCATGATGTCTTGACCTACATCACTCAAGCTTCCATCGTCATGCCCAGTTTGAGTATAATCCTAACCTTTATTCTTGGCTGTTGGCCAAGTAGCTCGCCCCACACAGCCCATGCGAGCCCTCCTCCTCCCCTCGCAAATCCTAAAAAGGATTCCCGTAACACTTAGGAAAAAGGGGAGGGAAGAGCAAGTGACAACCAAGTGACGAACCAAGTGATGTAGCAAGAGGTATAAAGGCTGAAAGTGATCCAAATAGGAAAGAATGCAAGGAGAAAGTAGATGTTGGTTGTGAATTATTTTTAAGTTTCATTCCTCCGAATCCACACGGCGAACTGTGAAACACATTCTTTCTTCGGTTTTGCTAGGAATGAATCTAGTTATAAATCTAATGTTGACTTGGGTGATGACATGCACCTACCATGGCAGGACAGGGTAGACTCCCATTTACGAAAGCAGAGCTGACGAAGTATGGAATTAGCATCAAGACGTGTGGATTTAGCCAATTCACATTCAAGCATACCATGAATCTAGATGAAGCCATCTTGGAAGAGTCGGCCGTGAGGGAGCTGGTGGACAAATGTAACCTCCAAAAGTACATAGAGAAGGTCGGACAGGCAGTGGACTACGGCATGTGCGCATATTTCTTAAGGAGCTTCGATGAAGGATGGAGTTGGGGCACGGTCACAGTGAAGGTGGGTGATCAAGAAAGAAGGGTATGAGTGCCCCTTAACACAGACATTGTCGAGAGAGCCCTGGGGCTTGTGCCCAAAAAAGAAAGACGCTCAAAAAGAGATGTGTACGCCATGCTAGGAGTCAGAAAAGAGGACGTGCACGCAGTAGATGGAATCAATCTAGCTGACATTCCAGACCCTGTGAGACGAGGATGCAAGCTAAGATGGTACATGCTCTTTTCTCGGGCCACAGATACAATGCACTCATGAATAGAATCAGCATGCCATTGTTGGAAAGCATTATGGCAGGAGTTCCATAGGAGATGGACTGGAACGACTTTGTTCAGAAGACTATATGGAGTTCAGTCACCCTTCTAGCTCTAGCCGCAGCACCAATTGGTGGGGAATCTCCGGTCTCTACCGCACGATCCACAAGAAAGAAACCTACCACAAAAGCCTCTACAATCAGATACGGAGGTGTCCTCATTGCAATAATTGACGAGGCTATCAAGGATGCCAGCAGGGAGGAAGAGCAAGTTAAGCACCAAAGCTCACCACATCATGAGGAAGAGGGCTCGAGCGAAGAGATGGCAAGCGACGAAGGAGAGCCTGAAATACCACCCACTCAAACGGTCGAGCCACAGAAGCAAATGAAGATCGGTAAGAGCCAGAAAAGGAAGGAGGAGAGACTGAGTAAAGAGGAGCAGACCGAGGTGAAGAGGGATTGAAGAGAGTCAAGGAGGGTGGAGGAGCAATGATGGAAGAAGGAGGAGGAAGAGCTCGAAAGAGTTACAGAGGAGTCAAAAAAGGCAGAAGAGGAAAGGCAAAGAAGGGCGGAGGAGGAAGCCCACGAGCTGAGGATGAAAGAACTGGCCGAGTTGGCATAGACCACTCGCAGATCTGTTGAAGAAACTCATGGAAGAGGAGAGATCAACCCCTTGAGTCCTCACCATGAGGCCGAAGCAAGTGGCAGTGCGAGGGCAGCCCCTATGATCGTAGGCAAGGGGAAGTCACTGTTACACCCCTACCTTCCTCCTTCGTGCCGGTCAACAGACACCACAACTGCCACTCAACCCACACCCTCTCTGGACACGGCCCAGCTGATGAGCATGATGCAGATGCTCGTCACTAAAGTGGCTGAGATTGTCCAAGAGACTGGAGCGAAAAGACCTACCACTGCAGATGCTGAGTCTAGGAAAGACCCAAAATGGCAAAAGCTAGAAGCGTCAACCACCACAGCTCCTATTCCCATGCCATCGGGTGTGGACTACGACGCCTACGTGACTGAGCTCCTAGCATAGTTGGATAAAGTAAAGGAAGAAAAGAAGGTGGCCTTGTTAGAGCTAGAAAAGGAAAGGGAAACTTTGGCAGCCTTGAGGCTCGAAGTTTCAAGGCAAGGAGCCAATCGGCAAAGGGAGGTAAAAGTGCTACTCTTTTTGTTGTTGAGTAGTTCATTTCTGTATCCGTGAGTTGTCTACTAGCAAAGCTCACTGGATAATCTAGGTTGTGTTCACCAGGTTAGCACAACACAACTCCCATAGTGAATTTTGAAGCATTGATGTGTGGACATGGAAGGTGATTGTCCAGTCTAGGGCTCTTAGAATTGGTGCAGTGGTTAGAGCCTTTCTCAATTCCTCATATGCGTGTTGGCATTCCTCAGCCCACTCGAATATAATCACCAACTTGTATAGAGGTCTAGCAATCAATGCATAGTTTAACACAAAGCGTCGATAGTATCTCGTGTGGCCTAGGAAACATTGAACTCCCTTGTAATCAGATGGTGGTGGAAGATCGACAATAACCCTAAATTTTGATAAGTCCATGGAAGTGCCGTTCTTTGACACCACATGCCCTAGGATGAATCTGTGCTTTACCCAGAACTGGCACTTCAAGGGGTTTAGCAAGAGATGATATAACTGACATTGTTCAAAGATCACTTGGAGATAATCTAAATGTTCCTTCCATATAGAGTGAACACACAAATCATCTACAAAAACCTCTAACTCCTTCCTAAGCATGTCTTTGAAGATGGTACACATGAGCCTCTGGAAGGTAGCTGGTGCATTAGTCAACCCAAGGGCATGACTATGTAGGTAAATACACCCCACTTAATGGCAAATGAGATTTTATGCCTATCGTCGGGATGTACTTGCACCTGATGCACCTAATTTTATCCTAAGAAGTCATCCAAGAAACTGTAGGCTTCTTTACCAACCACTCTTTCAAGCATGTGCTCAGTGTATGGCAATGGATAATTGTCTCTCTTTGTAGCAGCACACTCTGATCTTTCCATTCTTTTTCAACACGATCAATATGGGGAAGACCTAGTCCATGTACTCAATCTCATAAATGAATCTTGCTCTCAATAGCTTATCAATCTCTTCTTTCATTGCGCAAGCATGCTTGGGATTCATTGGATATGGTCATTGTTGGACCAGCATTGCATCGGGGTGTCATGGGTATGTTATGAGTCACTACACTCAGTTCTACCCCTTTTAGCTTATCGAGGGACCAAGCTAGCACATCTATATACTCTTGTAAGAGAGCAATGAGACTTGCTTCCTCTTCCTCAGTCAAATTCTCAGCTATAAAGATAGGTTGGTCGGGCTGTCTCCCCTTCCTTGACTAAATGGACCTCCTTGACCTTGGTGGCGGGTCCTTCTATTGGTTTGTTGGCTTGTCCCTAGCGTTTGGCTCCTAGCAAGATCACTATCCTATCGCCTTTCCTTTGCTCAACAGCCCAAGTGGTTCCTTGGGCTACTTCCTCCTTCAGCCTTCAACACCTTAGGTGAATGGGTAGGTCCCCTTTGGTGCGTCTAGTCTTAGGAGGTTGAGGCATTTTAAGATCACTATCTGAGCTCACTTTTGACTCAAAATCAAACTCTCTATCTTTGCTAGAAGAGGGAGTCTCTCCTGGGGGTTATAGCTCCGAGGGTGAATCCGTCTTGAACAATGGTGCGGCACTTGGTTGGACTAGGCTTACTTCCTCATAATCCATCTCTCCTATGTGTTCCAGGTCGCAATACATGCTCATGGCTCCTTTCTCAATCCTAAAAACATTCTTCTTGCTTGGTTTGGAATCTACTCATATGTGTTCTATCAATCGTCCAATGTCATATTCTATGGTATCCATATCTCCTTCACTCTATCACACTAAAGGAACAACAGTCCTCGTATTTATTGTTAGAGCTATCTTCATTCGACTACTCATCATCTCCTAAGTCTTGATACAACTTCTTCGTTTTGTCAGTGACTAAGGCCTTATTATACCTCAAGTTTAAGCCATGCACTTTGGTCCATCGCCACTTAGGTTCGTCCAAGAGATCTTCGAGAGGTTCCAGGTTAGTGGCTGGGTTGCCTACTAGCTTGTTTGTTAGATGCCTTAGGATCTCAAGGAGTTCTCGCTTGTTGTTGGGGATATGGAATTTGATAGGGTTTGGTAATTCGTTTAAGCTTTCAGCCATCATGTAGATTAGCATTGAAGGTTCGTCTCTGGGCTTACCAATTGCCTTAGCAGCTAGGACGTGCATCTAATCTTACTCATCTTCTGGAAAAGGGATATACTTAGTCAACGGTTGGTAAGATTTTCTAATCTGGGCATCACCCTTTAGCATAGCGAGATGGCATCTAGGTCGACTCACGCTGTCTTCCAAGTATCCACCTCTACCCTCCCTATCTTTGTTCTATTGCCTAAGAAGATTAGACCATTAACCTAGTCCTCTATGATGCGTGCATTGTGCATCCAGGGCTAGCCTAGTAGGATGTCATAGTCCACCCCCTTCATGACTATAAAGTCAATAGAGAATTGGACTCTTATGATCTTCAAGGACCAGTTCTTTAGTTCACCGAATGGCCTTACCTTCATTTCATTAGCTAGCATGACATTAAACCTGACATTCTCAATAGGCAGGCTACCCCAAGCTTAGAGTACTACGTGGCTAAGCACACTAACTCCTGCCCCTATGTTGAAAATTCCATTTCTTGTGGTATCTTCGAGAGCTAAGACTGGTAAGACAGCGTGTGTTTTCGTGCCTTCCTAGAAAGCATTGATTTGCAAGGATTTGGGCATTGAGTGCAGCATCAGACTTGATATTTGTGTCTCTACATCATGTTCATGCAAGTTAGCAGGGGCACCTTGCTCCCTCAAACCTTCAACCCATTTTTTCAGCTCTTGCCACAATGTCAGGTGCTGCCTAAGCAGGTCTCCTAGGCTTAGGTCATGGGGGTGGTCATTAGTGTGGTGAGGAGGTTGCTAGCTACTTGTTTTTCTCCACATCCTGCATTTTCAGGCCAATGGCCTTGATTGATTCACTAGTCCGTAGCATTCGAGATTTGTCTAAGAGTGGCACTACTTGTGGTGCAGTCGCATCTCTTGATTTTGGTTGTAGTGGTGAGATTGGCATGCTTATGCTCCTTGAGAGATTATCAATCTCATCTTCCAATATGGGCTCAATGCCTTTTAGGTGTTCTTGGGCCTCTTTCACCCACTCCTTCACTTTCTTGATGGCTTTCAGTTGGCACATTGGGTTGGGGTATTCCCCTACCTTCGCACTTCCCTTCTTAGCTATCTTAGGAGCCGATGTTTCTGTTTTTGCGTTTGTCACCTTTTTTCCAGCAGGCAACATTGTACGCTTCCCATTTTTAGCATGACCTTTGTGTCTGGTTTCTTTCTCCTTCACCTATGACTCTTTTTTCCAATTGAGGCTACGACTAAGTTGCTAGGCCATGGCAATGATATGCTAGACTTCTTTGTCTGCACATGGGTCATGACATGCAATGGGATGGGCGTGGCCTCCCTGTCGAGTGTCTCGACACCAAACCACCCCAATGGGACTGGTGGCATGATTGCCGAACTAGAGGGGATGGTTTCTATCTAGGGTCATCGACACAAAGAGATGAGTGATCCCACACTCCGTGCATCTAAGATCTATCTTGTCATGGTTGGCTTGCTCCCTCTCGGGGCAACACGAGTAGATTTGTCCTGGGTGACTACAAGTCCAGGCCTCTTGGGTTTGCCCTCCTATGCCTCTACCTCTACCTCTACCTAATGCCATCATCAGTATTGGCATGTAATCCATAAGGATTGGATTACCCTCTTTATCATATAAGACATAGGGTTCACGTAAGGTTCTTCATTGTTCGGCTCCTCCACATAGTGGACTGGAGCATCGCTCTTCCGTGGATGGGTTACATAGGGTCCAGGTGGTTTGGGTATTCCTGTGGGGTTTATCTCCATCCTGGGAATGGCTAGTTTAGCATCGTTGGGTGTGCAAGGAGACCCAATGGGGCTCCCCTTCTTCTGAAGAATTTTGGTGGTCTATTCGCTAGGTAAGGCAGCTTGTAAGGCGGCGAATACGGAAGTCTCTTGAGTAGTCAGCAATGCATGGCATCATGACCAAACCTACCACAATTTGCATAAGGTCGGGTTTTATCGAAATCCCAGACGTCACTTCTTAGGACATATCTTGATGGGCTATTAAGAACGTAGTGATAAGAAAAGCTCGAGCGGCATGTTACTATTGGTATTAGGATGCATGTTGATGTAGGACACGACGTAAGTAAATAAAAATATATATTATATTTACATCATAAAATATATTTTTCGTTAATTTGTGAAGCCTTCTCTTGTTGATATATGTTGTTGATTTCTGGCAAAAAGACGAACCTTGGGAATGATTCTTGATTTTCCAAGTTATGTTTATGTCAGCAATGCACTACTCTCACTTTAGGTGGAGAAACTGGATGATGCGGATATTAGATTAGATATACAATCCTTCACTCCTATATTACGAAAGGCGATGGATGTTAAGCAGAGGGCATTGTTACATTTACGAAAATCGTCTTTCTTACCTCCATAATATTTAAAGAGATTAAGGTGGATGGAATCCCTTAATGTTGCCAAGATCTATCTCTTCTATGAGGCCAGAGTAAACTCAAACATGTTCACTAGAGGGCGACAGGTCAAACTAAACCAATACATCTATGAGGAGGTTATAAGGGTTATACTAGCTAATCGGGTCATGGTTGAGGACGCTCCAGTTGTTGCAACTACAAGAAATTTGGATTACCTGATCTTCCTCTGAAATATAGATTTTTGGATAACTATTCTCAGAATCCTAAATACTATGTAATGGATGTATCGTAATGCCATACCTAGATTGTGGTAGGAAAATCTTTTCCAAGAATAATATGAGCTCTCGAACTACTCAAATAATGTATTCCCTTCCTATTGACGTAAAGAATTATTTTTTTCCATCCATTTGTCTCCTTGATAAATAAAAAATAATAGATAGAATTTTTTTTCTAATTAAAAATTAAAACTCTCTTTTAAAGTATAAACCCTGATCATTGTCGAAAAGACAAGTAGTACATAATTTCCCTCCTAAATTCATGAGTTAGAGCAAGCAAGTGAACATCTTTTTCTTCTGAATATGGTTGGAAAGAAAATTGATTATAAAATTACAAAATTCTCATAACGTCACCCCGAATCTCAATACTACAGAAGCCCAAGAGAAGAAATTTATTCTCAAGTAGTGCAAGCCATCGAAGTTTGATGGTAAAGGAAGGGACATTCCAATTGAAGCAGAAACATGGATAGAATCTATGGAGGACTATTTCACTGCTACAGGGACTGCACCGTCAAATCAAGCCATGATTGCCAAGCTAAAACTAATAGGAGATGCATGTCTTTGGTGGAAATAATGAGGCAAGGACCAAAGAACGCCCGAAGACGCTATCACTCAGGACAAAATTAAGGACATAGTACTTGGGAGATATCTTCCGCTCACACATCAAGCCCAGAAGATGAACGAGTTCTTCAATCAAAAGTAGCTAAGCCTAAGCCTAGAAGCCTACTACTCCAAATTCATAACACTTCTAAAATATGCACCTACGATGGATGTTTCAAAGTAAGTATCCAAATTTTGCAATGGTCTAAATCCACCCCTAAATGTGCATCTTGAATCAATGAGACCATCGGATTTACAAGATGCATTGATTTGAGTAGCTCCAATAGTTTAGGAGATTGAACAAAGGCCAAGAAATGCAAAAATTTGGAACAGAAACAGTCAGAATAAGGGCAACTTCTAAGGTTATGCAAAAAGAGCCCAAGGATAGTACCAACAAAACAAAACAAAGAAGGCCAAATCAAATGCCGTGGGAAGCTTTATACCCACAGGAAGGAGCAATGAGACTCCAAGGTGTTTCTATTGCAATGACCATGACATTTTAAGAGGTAGTGCTCGAAACTTAGCCAAGGTCGGTTTCACGGGCAAAGCCAAGATGCCAGGGGAAAGGTCACTGGAATAAACCTAAAGGAGATCAGTAACGATGATAAAGATCCCATGATGGAATCTGATATGGAAAGAGTTAGAGTACACACCACTCTCAATAAGAAGGGTCCAAATAGCCAATTCTCAGTAATTCAAACACCAGCAGATTATCAAGGTAAACCCTTTCGAATTTTAATCGATTGTGGAAGTACCCACTCTTTCGTATCACCAAAATGTGCAAAAATGCTATGCATAAACACTATTCTCACAGCTAGAATGCTTGTGGAATTAGCAAACGGCAAAGAAGTTCCATCAACACAACAAACTAGTAAGGTAGAATTTAGCTTGGGTGGCAATTCTTCCAAAATGAACTTCTAAATTATGAGCCTCGGAGCTTATGAATGTCTGCTAGGTATGGATTGGTTAATTCCAAATAATGCACATATCCATTGTGGAAAGGGCCAATTCACATTCCAGAATTCAAAGGAAAAACAAGTAACCACTCAGGGAGAAGCAGTAAATCCTAAGGTTCAGCTAGCTAAAGCATCCTGAATAGTAAAGGGACTGAAGAAAGGATTACCCGTCTCTCTAATTAAACTCAACAAGGCTGAGCAGGATAATGAAGCCAAGGATCAACCATCTTGGCTAAAAGAGTATGCGGATGTTTTTCCAAAAGACCTGATAGAGCTCCTACCAGCAAGGGAAGTGGATCATGAAATTCAACTTATTCCAAGCGCTGCCCTGTCGCCACCAAATGGCCTTACCGAGAATGTCGATTCCTGAAGCCATTGAGTTGAAAGAACAATTCAAGCATCCATTAGACCATGGATACATCCGGACAAGTAATTCACCATGGGGAGCCTTGGTTTTATTTCAAAAAAAAAAAGACAAGACACTCCACCTTTGTATCGATTACCATGGGTTAAAGCAGGTGACAATGAAAAACAAATATCCAATTCCCAGGATAGATGAGTTGCTCGACTGACTCTAGGGAGCAAAGGTCTTCTCAAAGATCAATCTCAGATTAGGATATTATCAAATAAGAATTAGGGAGGAAGATATCCCTAAAACTACTTTTAACATAAGGTGCGGTCATTATGAGTTTATTGTGATGTCGTTTGGGTTAACAAATGCTCCTGCCACCTTCAATAGGTTGATGCAAGACATTTTTCGACCCTACCTTGACGACTTCATCCTTGTCTTCTTTGATGATATCCTAACGTATTCCAAGAATGAAGAAGACCATGAACCACAGCTACTATGAGCAGTTCTTGAAACAATGAGAACACACAAATTGTATGCTAAAAAGAAGAAACCTGCTTTATTCAAGAAGCAGATTGAATATCCAAGGTTCATAGTATCGGTAGATGGCATTTCAGTGGATCCTGCCAAGGTCCAAGATATACAAGACTAGCCACCCCCAACAATGGTCAAGGAAGTGCGAAGCTTTCTAGGGCTAACAGGTTGGTATAGAGTCTTCATTAAAGATTATGCCTCAATCGCCGCACCTCACACCGACCTTCTCAAAAAGTAGGTCCCATTACATGGGCATTCGACAAATAATCTAGCTTTGAGAAGCTTAAGAAGAGTTTGGTAACCACCTCTATCCTAAGGCTACCCGACCTCAGCAAAGAATTCAAAGTCATAACTGACGCAAGCCCTCTTGCTTTGGGTTGTGTGCTTATGCAAGAAGGATATCTAGTAGCCTACGCTTCAAGAAAAATAAAGATCAACGAAAGAAATTATGCCACACATGATCTAGAATTACTTGTTGTAATTCACGCCTTTAAACTATGGAGACATTACTTGCTTGGTAATAGGTTTTCTCTAGTCACTGATCATAAGAGCCTAAAGTGGATTTTTACTCAACCAGATCTCAATATGAGACAACACCGATGGATTGAGATCTTGCAAGAATTCGACTTTGAAATCAAGTATAGACTAGGCAAGGAGAATGTGATTGTAGATGCCCTAAGCCGTAAATCATTCCTTAATGCTCTAATCCTAGAAGAACCCTCTAGGGCTGGAACTCTTGCCACAATGATTTCAATGCCTAGTAACCCTCTCATAGAAATGGCTAGAGAAGAGGTAGTGAAGGATCAAAGCTATCAGAACTTGTTAAGAGAAATTTCCGTCAAGGATTCAAATCCAAAAATCAAGACTAAGTATTAAGATTTTTCCATAAATGAGGAGCTTGCCAATTATAGGACAAGACTATGTATTCCTGCAAGTCAGGAACTCAAAAGGAAAGTACTCTAGGAAGCTCACGATTCCCCATTCTCGGGTCATCCTGGTTATGCTAAGACTCTTAATACATTCAAAAGAAGCTTCTACTGGGAAAGACTCAAGGGTAATGTACTCAAGTATGTCACCGAATGCCTAAGCTGCCAACGAATTAAGGCCAAGCGTGTCAAGATGCCAAGAAATCTCCAGCCACTTAACATCCCTAAAATGAAATGGGAGTATATTAGTATGGATTTCATAGTTGGATTACCCCTAGTACAAGGAGGATATAAATCCATAGTGGTAGTCATTGATATGCTAACAAAATTTGCCCACCTTATTCCTATAAAAACCAATTACAAGGCTTTCGATATCGCCAGGCTTTTCAGTAAGGAAATTTTTAGGTTACTTGGATTACCCCAAAGAATCATTAGTGACCGCGATTCTCTCATCACCTCAAACTTTTGGAAGAGTTTGTTTGAAGCTCTAGGAACCTAGCTCTGCTTCAGTATTGCTTACCGTCCCCAAACCGATGGTCAAACAGAGAGGGTCAACCAAGTTATTGAGGATATATTGAGGGCTTATTGTAATAGTGAACCCAAACGGTGGATCCAATACCTACCCTTAGTTAAATTTTCCTACAATACATCATTCCATCAAAGTATTTTCAGGCACTATAAGGGCAAAATTGTCTTACACCATTAAAATTTTCCGATCCTACCCTATGGGTAGAAGCATCTAGGAAAATGCTGGAAGAAATGGATTAGCACAAGTGAAAGATATAAGGCAAGTTATTCAAGCCTCCAAGGATCGATAGAAGGCATAAGCCGATCAACGAAGACAAGAATGCATCTTCAAAGAAGGTGACATGGTTTTCTTATGAGTTCACCCAAAGAAAAGTTCCTTATCTTTGGGGAATTCAAGAAGCTAAGTCCCAGGTATGGTGGGTCATATAAGGTGCTAAAGTGTCCAGGACCAAATGCCTACAAGTTGCAACTCCCAAATAACTTGAAAGTACATAATGTATTTCATGTTAGTCTATTGAAAGCATATGTCCCTAACCTAGACCATGTACTTAATGACCAACAAATTGTAATGCCAAGTCAGAGAGTCCTCGAACTTCAACCAGAAAAGATACTTGACATGTGGGAGAAGACTCTAAGAAGCAAAACCCTTAGAGAATATCTCGTCTAGTGGAAAGACTACCCTGAAGAGAATGCCACTTGGATTGACCATGGATCACTATGTAATCAATATCCCCAGTTTCATTCAAGATGAGGACATCTCGATTCCTCTAAGGGGGAGAGGATGTGATATCTTGACTTTGATTTAAAATCTTCCTAACTTCTTGTAGAATGGACTTAAAGAGCTCTAAAATCATTAAATAGAGAAGATCTCGAGAAAAAAGACCCAAGTATCGTAACCTGAAGGATTGACAAGGACTGTAGCCACCCATCATGGAAGTTACCGCATGAACGAGAGTTATGAGCAATATTAGTCATTAATGTCAGTGTTTATAGTATGGATGGTCCAAAAATACTAGATTTTTGGACAAAACTAGAGTATTTTTGATATTTTGGATATTATTTATTGTAAGTATCCTAAAAAGCTATGGAAACTTCTAAAATAGGGTGTCATGTAAAAAAAGGATTGGCAAAATCACGGCATCGCAATCGCAGTTTATAGGTAGCAAACAACACTCCGAATGGGGAGAAGGAGGGATCTTTTGGAAGAATTCTGACTAGATGTCTTGGGGTTTTACCCCCCTTTCGGAGCCAACAGAACAATCAGATTGCATCTTGGAAGCTTCAAATTGCTGATTTGGCCAAGATCCCTTCCATAAAGAGCTCTTCTTCTTAACCACAATCCTTCTTTCCTAATTTAGCTATAAATACAAGGCATGGGGAGATGTTGAGAGCAGTCTGAGCAAGAGAGGAGAGGCCCTTCTCAGGAGTATAGAGCAAGAGGGAGTGGAGCAAGAGAAGCGCGAGCACAAGAATTTCTCATCAAGAAGATAAGGAGGATACTCCGCGAGCTCACGAATTCAGTTCCTTCATCCCTTCTACAATATTCCCCTATGGAATCAAGACTTTTCTCAATTTCTAAGAATTCTTGGTGATTGCTTTCCCCCCCCCTCCTCCCAGTCAATCAAAAATTTAGTCAATCTAATTACCCCCAAGCTCCTTTGCCAAATTCCCCTTTTTTGCGACCTTGTGATTAAAGACCATGGCCCTGAAGAAGAAATCTACGAAGGTCGTTGAGGTAGGAGCTGCCAATAACACTGCAGACACAATTACTATAAAAGGAATGGCGAGTACAAGGATTACAAATGAAGCTGCAAATACCATCAACCAAACACCCATCATGGATCCTCAAGTACTATTTTTCTTAAATAAAAATAGCTAGCATGCCTTTACCCCATCAATAGGCAACAGAAGCTGCATACATAAAGTAAGATTTTATTCAATTCCTACATATAATTTGTTTGAGGAATTCTTAACTACGAATTCCAAGGTGTAACTTGGGTCTATACAAGATGAACCTAAGAGAGTACAAGGAAGGTAGTCTATCCCTAAAAGATTAAATATCTTTGATTTTTGTGTTGATCAAACGAAATCTCTGATGGGTAGTAACGGATGCTAATCCTCGGTATATAAGAGACCTTGAGATGCAATTGCCAAATGACACTGTTTGTCGAAATTAAACGAACCAAGATTTTCTTTTATTGTGGACAAAGACCCACGAAACTCCAAGTGAGTTATCCTCAAGTATGAAATTCTTGCTTAAAATCAGTCCAAACTAATCCCCACGGAAAAGGAAGTCCAGGAAGACTATTGGAAGGTATTGCCACTTATGCTGATTTGTCTCGAAGTTATTTTGCCACTTATGCTAAATTGTGTTGAAGTTATCTTGCCACTTATGCTAATTTGTCTCGAAGTTATTTTGCCACTTATGTTGAATTGTCTCAAAGTTATCTTGCCACTTATGCTGATTTGTCTCGAAGTTATTTTGCCACTTATGTTGAATTGTCTCGAAGTTATCTTGCCACTTATGCTGATTTGTCTCGAAGTTATTTTGCCACTTATGCTAATTTGCCTCGATGTTATTATTTTTGGAAAGAAAAGATTTTTCTTGGAAATAAACTTGTTAAAAAGTTAATGTATAATGCATTCAAAATAAGATGTTTGTGATTGTAAGCTAGGCACTGATCTTTCCTAAAATCATCAAGCTAAAAGATGGATGATTGAGTACAGGTCTCTGGTCATAAACTCCTTAGGCTCTTATGAACTGCCAACTACCCTTCGATGTCCAAACTATGTCTGGAAGTTCCAATACTAGTTGGGAACTAAAATTGGAGAGAATAATACCTTCGAATAAGAAAATATTCGTAAAATGTTATTTTTTTGAAAGGAAATATTAACAAAAATTTGCTTTACTCTATTTTTGTGTCGTTAATTAAGGGCATCTAACGAATTTGTATGAAGAGATAATTCAAAGAAGTTTTTTTTTATATGTTGAACTTAAAGTGATAGGTAATTAGATAACTAAAACTACTCTCTCAAGGGAAGTGGGAGGATGGACCCCCGACAGATCCAGACCTGGCTGGGTGCTCTCAGTAAGCCGAGAGCTTTTGTTGAGTGTTGAAATGACTTGTTTTTTGGCTGATTTTTGTTGTTTTTGAGAGCTGAATGGTTGATTTTATGGGATGATTGGTTGATTTAGAAGTGGATTGAGAGTGTTTTGGATGATATTGATTGTGTTTTGGAAGTTCATGATGTTTGTTGATGGTTCTGTGATGTTCTGAATGGTTCTGTATACCTTCTGTTTTGTTCTGTTTTGGTCTGTTTTGTTCTGATTGTCTTCTGTAAGGAGGGATGAAGTATTGATTGATGAAGAATGAGATATTGTGAAAGCTTATTGAATGGTTTGTGAGAGTTTGGAATGATTTGAGAATGAGTTATGAAGTTTTGATAACCTTCTGTAACCTTCTGTAGGTCTTCTGTAGAGCTTCTGCTTCTGCTCTGTCTCTGTTCTGTTCTGTACTGTCTCTGTTCTGGTACTGTTCTGTAGACTGTTCTGTATGCTTCTGTATGTGTTCTGGTGGATGAGAGTGTAGTTTGGGAAAGTTTTCTAGTCTTGGAAAGAGGTGAATACAAGTGCAAAAGAGCTGAAGGAAGTGGAAGAAGTAGCTGTTGAAGACTCAAGAGAAGACTAGAGTGAAGTGACAGTAGTGAGCTGTGAAGAGACACTGTAGTGGCTCTGGTGACTCTTCATATCAGACATACCTCTTGGGAGGGGTATCCACGACCTAAGAAGGATTATTGAGAGTGATTTTGAGAGATTGTAGTGAGGATATGATGTATTATTGATGGAGTGAGATAGAGAAAGTCAGAGATAGCCAATTCTACTAAAACAGAGTGATTGTATATGAGAGATTGAGAGAGAAGACTATGAAGATATTGAAGATGAATACTATGTGATGTATTTCCATTCAAAGATGGTGTACTTCTTTGCTTTCTTTGTTCTATTGATGGATTTTATGAAGATATTGAAGAATATGGTTGATTCTATTAAAAACCGTGGGAGATCTACCTGATGCTGCATGAAGATTTGTTGTGCCTGGTGTTCTTTTCTTCATTGTGATCATATGAAACATGATAAACAAGCTTGTTGATGTTACAAGATAGATTTTCTTGCAAGAGAATTCCCTTTTCCTTGGTGTTCCTCTCGGGGCTCCATGTTTTTGGTGCGCAGCCGGGGAAACTTGCCATCAACAAGCACCAAAAGAGGCTGAAAATGAAGGAATTGGCATTGCCAAGAAGAGAAGAATTCAATGGATGTTTGTAAAGTTCCTTCTTCCACTGAAGAGTTGGAATTTCTCATAATCAAAGCCACTTTCCACAAGAAGTTCATCCCACAATGGCGGAAACACATCACCATCATGATGCATGCTCTATGTGGTGGACAGTTTCCTCTTCCTATTGAAGCAGCAGAAACTTGCATCTTGGTGGCAAACTGTTTGGGAACAAACTGAAGAGCAGAAACAGAGAGAATGAACATCCATGGAAGATTTGACATTCATTGAGAAGTTTCCAGACAACATCAAGTGGGAGATTGTGAAGAAGCTTCAGGAGTCTTGGTCTGTAGAGGTTCACAGGGACAAGAAGGAAAAGAGTTGGAATTTGTTCGTGGATGCTCAACAGCAAGATACATGGGATGCTTGGTGTACTGATAATCTCCTGTTTGTTCAATTAGCAACCCATTGGAAGTTGGTAGACAGAGTGTTTTTCACAACATACACTATTGAAACCATTAGAAGCTGGCATTACTATAATGATGGCACCACCACAATGCTCAGACGTATGCATTTTGACACCTTCAGAACCGAATACCTTCCTCTGTGTAGTGGCATGAAAGTAGAATTCAGGGACGTTGAGAGGAAAGAAGTAGAAGAAATGTTGGCAAGAGAGTCCTCTAGAGACTGAAGCCTTCTGTTAACCCTCTGTGGAGCACTAACAACATAGTGGAGTCAACCCCCTGATAAATGACGCAATAAAAAGGCAAGCGTTGGAACGAGTCCAGAGGTACGTGAGAAGAGAGAAAGCAAGAATCAGAGCCGAGAGCGAGCTCGCAGCAGAAGCCGCCTTTGATGCCCTTGCGGAACTCTTTACAGAAGTCCCAATGGCACATCAAGCCCTTCCTCCTCCTGCTGGAGGTCCACTTCCAAGCCAGATCCGTCCTGGAAATATTGATGACAGACCAGCGAATGTAGTCCCATTGCCAGTTTTTAAGGGAGAGTACAATGAAGACCTCGATCTTCATGTAGCAGAGTTTATGGTAGCGTGTGTGGCTAACAATGCCAGAACCCCTGAGCATTGGTTAGCAATATTCCCCGCCACTTTCAAGGGCGCGGCGTTTCAGTGGTATGAGAGACAAGCAGCAGGAACTTTTGGCACATGGGACGACCTGAAGTTGGCCTTCCTCACTAAATTCAGGCGTGAAGGTTTTGAAGAGCGGATGCGAGAGGAATTTATGAACCTAAGTCAATCCTCTAGAGAAAGAGTAGAAGCTTATGTCTCAAGAATGGAATCCATCCTGAAGAGATGGACTAACCATAATCTAGATGATGGCATTCAGAAGGGAGTGTTTCTCAGAGGATTACAACCAGAAGTCCGTAAGTTTGTGGAGCTGCAAAGACCAGCCACACTGCAAGCTGCAACAGAAGGTGCAAGACTGTACGATGAAGTGGAAGCTAGATTAGCGATGAATACAGGAAGAGGAGTCCTACCTCCTTTGATGCCAGGAATGATGTATCCACCAAATGCAGTTCCAGGGACTGTTCCCTATCCCTACCAACAGATGCCCCCGGTATCACAGTACAGTGCACCAAATCCACAGTGGCCACAATCCATGCCTCAAATGATGGCTCAACCACAACAACAATGGTCCCAACCAATTTCCTCAATGCCAAATCAGCAGCAACAGTGGAACCCGACCAACTGGAGTCAACAGCCAACAGTTCAAACAGGAGCTCTGAATCAGAACCAGAACAGAGACCCCTCTGTACCAGCCCAACCAGTTTATGCAGTGATTACAGAAACTCCTCAAAACCCTCCTGCCAGTATGTCCGGAGGAGAAAGCTTGAAGGATTATTTATCTAACTCAGTTGCAAACATTAAAAAGGAGTTGATGGATGTGATTACAGAGCAACTACAGACGTTGAAAGTGAATACCGCTAGCATATCCAACGTTGCAGGAGCAGGAAGAGATGTGATGCGGTCAAATACTTGGTGTGGTAAGTGTCATCAAGCAGGCCATTTAGCCACTGAATGTACACGAAAACCAACCATCCCTGGAGCCTTCTGTTCCTACTGTTTGCGGAAGAATCATACAGAGGACATTTGCTCTCTGAAGGAGATGCATGATAGGAGAAGAAAGGAAGAAGACGCAAGATTTAACTTGTTGGAATCCAAAATGACAACACAAGATATTGGACCCAAGCCTAGAGAGTTTGGTCCTAATTTCGGACCCAGAAGATTTCCCTCTCAAAGTTACAGAGGAAGACAGTCTGGCGGTGGTCAGAGATCAGAAGTGGAATGTTACAGATGTGGAGAAAAGGGCCACATCTCACCAAATTGTCCAAATCCTCGAAGGTCAGTGGATTACAAGCCCTTATGCAGTCGATGCAAAGGAGAAGGCCACACTGCAAAAGACTGTCCAAGCCCAGCCCCAGTGAAAAACAGTGCTACTGATAGTCCGTCTAAGGCCCAAGAGCCTACCTCCAATTTGGTAGAATTGGAAGTTGCTGCCATCACGCGTGCAAAGCAGAAGGAACCACCTGTCCAGAAAGAGAATAACCCTCCTGCCAGAACAGTGAAGTTCAATCTTCCACCAGAAGAACAGAATAGAACAGAGCCTAACAGTGCCGTACAGAGCCCTACAGTGCCACAGAGAGTTACAGAGACAGTTACAGAGGCAGGACCAGAGGTCCAGGATACAGAAGAGGAGGAAGTGCCACAAGTGGCAGAAGAAGCTCCTGTAATTCCTCTGATGGAAAGAAGAGGGAAAATGAAAATGGGTGTTGCCCCATTCCCTAATCGGTTAGAGAAGCCAGTGGATCCTATTAAGGAATACGATCTGGTCAGAGATCTAGATACCTTTAAACCAAACCTTACATTTCGACAATTATTGATGTTGTCCCCCAGTTGCCGGAAAAGGTTCAAAAGTATACTGACAAAAAGACGTGGTTTAAGGATTGCTCCCTCAACAGTGACAAAGTCCAACAAGGCTCCAGAGCCTGTAAAAGAAGTGGATGTGGCTAATGCTTTTCTAGATCCGGGTACTCCAGAGACTGGCGCGTGGATAGAAGGCTGCTTTATTACAAATGCACTGATTGATGGTGGTTCATCAGTGAACATTATGACGGATGTGACAATGAAGGATCTAGGCCTACAAGGTGTGCAACCCACCCAATGGCTCATCAGACTGGCGGATCAGAGTAGAATCAAGCCTTTGGGCATTCTCCCATATGTGAAGACTACAGTGGCTGGAAAAGATTATTGGCTGACCTATTTAGTGGTGAAGCCAAACTCTTATGGTACATCCTATCCTCTGTTACTGGGCAGACCATGGCTTTTTGAAGCCAGAGCAAGGACGGATTGGTTCAAAGGAACCTTGACCTTGGGTAGAGGACCCAACAAAGTGGTGCTGAAACTGTATGGTTCTCAGAAAGGACATGGATCCACCTCCTTGGAATTATCTTCTGACTCCCCTAATGAGGTTACGGATGGAACGTCAGCAGACGAAGATGCTGTCAAACAGATCCTTCCCAAGAAAATAATGGCACATTCCTTAACAGTGGATACTGTAAGCCGACTTCCAAAAGATGCAAAGCCATTATCAATGGGTGAATACTTCCTGCCTGAATCAGGAATGCCTTCTGAAATCACTTCTGACAGTGAGATAGAAGCATGGATGTACTGCTCTCCCTGTTACATGGTCACAGCAGAAGCAGAAGCAGAGACAGAGGCAGGAGAGGAAACAGAGAATCTGTTCTTCTGTTACAGAGCTCCTACAGAGACAGAAGCAGAAACAGAGACAGAAGCAGAGACAGAAGCAGAAGCAGACGCAGAGACAGAGACAGAGACAGAAGAGGATGGATATGATATGGACGAAGAAGGTGATGAAAGTGAGCCAGAAGAGTCTATCCCACCTGAAGAGGATACATTTGAGGAAGAAGTTCCAGAAGCATCAGAAGCCGATGAGCTCATGCTATGGGACAGAATGGCGATGGTACCATTTGGTCTGGTAAATGGATCTTCTCATATGCAAAACCTTTATAAGAAATGGATAAAGAAGAACAAGCCGTCTTTTAAGTGTGGCTCATGCCGTCCTAACCCGTCCTTGCCGAAGAAAGATGATGATGATGCACCGTGCCAACAAACACCAGTCCCACAAACCCAACAGGCATCAGAGGGTCCCTGTTATGTGATGTTCCTGGATGTATCATCAGAAGATGAGTCTTCAAGCCAAGAGGTAATTCGTTCTGACACCAAACCCGAAACGGCTCTTATCCCATTCCAACGTCTTAAGGAGCAACCTAAGTCTCCACCAAAAGAAGAAGTTGGTTCTAGTGGGACATCCGAAAAGGATACCACTCCCTTGAAGGAGTCGGATCTCTACCCAGAAGCAGTCCGCGGGACCTTCATCCGTGAAGTAGAAGGTGAAAGGCAGTTAACCTTTGAGGATGCAGAAGGCACTAAACGCCATTTGAAGGTGGGTAGCAGCCTCCCAGAAGAGGAGTTGTCAACCTTGTACAACTTGTTGAAAGAAAATTTGGACGTGTTTGCATGGTCCTACAAAGACCTAAAGGGGATTGATCCCACAATATGTCAACATCATATTGACTTGGAGCCTGATGCCAAGCCAGTACGGCAACGACAGAGGCGAATGAACCCGAATTATTCCACATTGGTGAAAGCGGAGCTGTTGAAGCTTCTGGAAGCCGAGTTCATTTATCCAGTGGCAAACAGTGAATGGGTTTCACCCATCGTGGTTGTACCCAAGAAGAATGGAAAATTGCGAATATGTGTGGATTTCCGAAAGCTTAATTCCAAGACGAAGAAGGATCATTTTCCTATCCCTTTCACAGACCAACTGTTGGACACAGTGGCAGGACATGAACTTTATTCTCTTTTGGATGGATTCAGCGGATACAACCAAGTCCAAATCGCAGAAGAAGACCAATCCAAAACAACCTTCACCACAGAATGGGGGACCTATGCTTATCGAGTGATGCCATTTGGGCTCTGCAATGCCCCTGCTACTTTCCAACGAGTCATGATGGCCGCATTTCAAAATCATCTGCACGACTTCATTGAGTATATTTGGATGACTTCTGTGTCTATAGCTTGATCAGTGAACACTGGGGACACTTGGAACAATGCTTTGACCGATGCCGGGAGTATGGGATTTCCCTCAACCCCGACAAATGCATCTTTGGGGTTTCTTCTGGAGTCCTGTTGGGCCACATTGTCTCTGCACAAGGGATATCAACAGACCCTGCAAAGATTGAAAAGATTGCAGCTCTGGCAGCACCCACCAACCTCAAACAGTTGAGGGGATTCTTAGGCCATGTGGGTTACTACAGAAGGTTTATAGCCCATTTTGCAACAAAGGCAACTTCCTTGCACAAGCTTCTGAGGAAAGATGCAGAGTTTACTTGGACAGAAGAATGTGACAAAGCCTTCCACACTCTGAAGCAGTGTCTGATAGAGGCACCCATTCTGCAACCTCCTGATTGGACGAAAGAGTTCCATGTACACACTGATGCATCAATTGAAGGCTTAGGTGCTGTCCTCTGCCAAAAGGGCTCCTCGAAGTTGGATCAACCGATCTATTACGTAAGCCGAAAAGTCACTGATAGGGAACGGAACTATACAGTGACAGAGCTGGAGTGCTTGGCAATGGTGTTTGCCCTAGAGAAGTTTCGCCATTACCTCCTATCTACCCACTTTAAATTTTATGTGGATCATGAGGCCCTGTCCTTCTTGATGAACAAAGCAGATGTGAAAGGACGAATGATGAGATGGCTCCTTTTATTCCAGGAGTTCGACTTTGAGGTGATTACTAAGCCTGGTCGTTCCCATGTTCTGGCTGATCATCTGTCGCGTATCCCACAAACTGCAGACGAGGAGCAAGATGATCCAGACCTCCCTGATGCTTCCCTATTCTTGGTAGAAACTGTAACTCCCTGGTATGCGGACATTGCCAATCTGTTGGCAACCCAACAGTACCCTCCTGGTATCTCTAGTCGGGAAAGGAAGAAGCTCATGCTAGAATCAGCCCCCTACACCCTGCTCGGCGGTGCACTGTACAAGAAGGGCAAAGATGAAGTGCTCAGAAGATGTGTTGCAGGAGATGAGATTGGGATTGTTCTGAAGGCTTGCCATGACGAGCCATGTGGAGGTCACTTTGCAGGAGAAGCTACAGCCAGGAAGGCTCTGCTAGCAGGATATTGGTGGCCTACCATTCATAAGGATGCCTATGATTATTGTAAAAGATGTGATGCTTGTCAAAGAATGGGGAAACCCACGAAGACAAGTGCCATGCCATTGTAACCTATCCTTCCGTTGAAGCCGTTTGAGAAGTGGGGCATTGACTTCGTAGGTCCGATCGACCCTCCCACCAGAAGGAAACAGAACCGATACATCCTCGTATGTACGGATTATGTTACAAAGTGGTGTGAAGCTAAAGCCCTAAAGCGTGTTGAGATATCGAGCTCCACTCGTGATACGCCAGGGTGACCGTTGTATATTTATGTCACCGACTTGTCAGTTGCAGATGCGGTTGGTACACCGCTCATGAATAATAGCTACATGATAGCTATCCTTATCTACTCTAGTTCGTGGCTCAGTTAGTATGCCACCTTAGTTAGTTGAGTTTGGTTTGAGACCCATATATAGGGTTCTTCTATTTCTTTGTACTTGAGTTCTTTTGGCTTACACAACTAAGAAGAGGAAAACTGTTTTCAGCCTCCACCCTTGTGTGTCTTCCCCCATTGTGCAAGCAAGAAAGCTTCAAGCGAGACTCCTTCCTTCTCTCCCACAATCTTGACATGGTATCAGAGCCTTGTTCGTGGTAAGGAGCTCAAGAAAGCAAGCCAAGCTCGCGGTGGTCTGGTAAGAGGAGCAGTGTTGCTTTCATTTCCTGTTTTGGGAGCAGATCTCTGCAGGTAGCACAGCCGGAAATTGCAGGAGTGCATTGTCTCAGGTTGAGACGCCCTTCGCGGTGAAGCAAGAGGGCAGTATATGCTGCGGGAGAGGGCTTTAGCCCTTGGCGACCTTGTTTTTTTGATTTGAGGCCATTTCGGGGCCTGTTTTGCAGACAGAAGTTTTCTGCACGCACTCAAGAAAAGGCTCAGTTTTATGCTGTGCGACCACTGTTCTACAGGTCGGTGAAAAGTTACTGTAGAAATTGCATCGTATGCTTGTGCGCAGAGACATTGGGAGTTTCAGAATCATCCTTGGTTCCTGTTTATGCAAAATCGTCACTAGGAAGTGACTGTGTGGTCAAATACCACTTTCGCCAGTTTTGCAGATTTGCCCTTGTGAGGGTGAAGCTGTGTTTTTTGCAGTGAAAGAATTTCTTGCAGTATTCTGTAATGGCGTCTGATTCTCTTTCACAGATTGTCACTGAAAAGCTTGACAAGAACAACTTCCAGGCATGGAAGTTTAGAATGACGAATTTCCTTATGGGAAAAGGATATTGGGAATTTGTTGCAGGAAATGAAGAAGAACCAGTTCTTCCTGATGTTCCCAATCAACAACAAATGCAGGCATTTAAAACATGGCATGAGAGAGCCAGGAAAGTTATGTATTGGCTGTCTATCAGTATTTCAGACTCTATGATTGTGCATATTCAGGATGCAAGTACGCCAAAGGAGGCATGGGATACTTTGTCAAAAATGTATAGCACAAATACGCAAGCCAGGAAAATGCAGCTCAAGCAAGAGTTGCATAATGTGCAAAGAGAAAGTATGAGCATCAACGACTACCACATGAAGGTGAAGAAGATTGCAGATGCACTTGCTTCCATTGGGTCGCCAGTGGAAGATGATGATTTAGTTTCCGTGACCTTGAATGGTCTAGGAAAGGATTATGCACAGTTTCGGACATCCATTTCAGTTCGTGAAAGATTTCCTGATTTTGAGGAGTTGATTGCTCTTCTAATTTCTGAGGAACAGAGAAATGGTGGTGCATCTTCTTCAGGAGGAACTTCAAAAGAAGCTGTCTTCTACTCAAATGCTGGAAGAGGTAGAGGCAGAGGTAGAGGAGGCCGATTTGGAGGCCGTGGCAGAAATCAGAATATGCAGCAAACTCAAGAAAACCAGTCCTATGGAGGAGGACGTGGTAACTCTAGAGGCAGGGGGAGCCAAAGAGGTCGTGGTGGATGGCAAAGAGGCCAAAATGCAAACAGTAATGTTGAATGCTACTACTGTGGTAAAATGGGTCATATGGCTAAAGACTGCTATAAAAAGCAGAATGACATCATGAATGGAAAACTGCAACAAGGGAATTATGCATCTTCTAGTAGACAGGGTGATGACAGAAATGAGCATTTGTTCATGGTGCAGCACATGAACAATTCTATGACAAGTGCAGAAGAAAGCAATGATGTATGGTATGTTGACTCAGGTGCATCAAACCACATGACAGGTCATGCAGAATGGATGGAGGATGCAAGGAAAATGGAAAAACCAGGATTTGTGGAGACTGGTGATGATACTGCACATCCTATTGTGCAGATTGGAAAAATTCCCTTGTCTATGCAGGGTGGGAAAAAGAAATACCTGTCCGATGTATTTCATGTCCCGAATATCACCAAGAATCTGGTTTCAGTTGGTCAAATGGTTGAACAGGGCTTGCAGGTCAGATTTAATCCTCATGGATGCTTTGTTGAGGATATGAAAAATAAAGGTCGCTTGATAGCAAAAGGAAAGAAGAAGGGCAGAATGTTTACATTGGATGCAGACATGTCTGAATTGAGTGCAGCAATGTTTGCACATGGGACCGGTGTAGTTGCAGATATTGATATCTGGCATAAACGCATTGGTCATGTTAATGTACAGCGACTTAAATCAATGCAGGCCCAAAATATTGTTGCAGGATTGCCCAAATTCAAGGTTGCAGAAATGCATAAGGTATGTGAAGCCTGTCAGTTTGGAAAACAGGCAAGGAAACCATTTCCTAGACATGTTCAAGAGAGTGAGAAGCCATTGGAATTAATTCACTCTGATGTGTGGACAACTAAAGCTGCATCTCTTGGAGGCTGTCATTATTTTGTCAGTTTTATTGATGACTATAGCAGAAAAGTTTGGGTGTATTTTATGAAAAAGAAAAGTGAAGTTTTTGGGCATTTCAAAACTCTTAAAGCTATGGTTGAAAAAGAAACAGGCTTGCAGATAAAATGCCTAAGGTCAGATGGAGGGGGAGAGTACCTCTCAAATGAGTTTGCAAAGTTCTTGCAGGAACATGGCATAAAGCAGCAATATTCATGCAGTTATACCCCACAACAAAATGGAATTGCAGAAAGGAAAAACAGGCATATTGGAGAGGTATCTCGTGCCATGCTCAATGAAAAAGACTTGCCAGATTTTTATTGGGCTGAAGCAGTTGCTACAGCAGTCTACATAATGAACAGGACTCCCACTGCAGCAATACATGGATTGACTCCAGAGGAGAGGTATACTGGTAGGAAACCAGATATTTCTCATTTGAAAATTTTTGGTTGCATTGCCTATGTACATGTGCCAGATGAGCTGAGATCCAAGTTGGATCCAAAAGCTGAGAAGTGCATCTTTATTGGTTACTCTCTGCAGCAAAAAGGGTATAGATGCTATAACCCTTCTACTCATAAGTTTACAGTGAGCAGAGATGTTGTTTTTGATGAGATGAGTAGCTGGTATAAACCAGTAAATGTGATTGATGATGAAGATGCACAAAATGGTAATGCTACACAGAATTCACAGCAGCAGTCACAAAATATTAGTGGACCTGGAGCGTCCTCTAGCAGTGGTTCACATTCTTCGCCATGGACAGGCAGATTGAGATCAGGAGAATCTTCTCAAAGCAATGCAGATAGTGGTATGCAGGTATCACGAAAAGGAAAAGAGAAGGTAGATCAGCCCATGTTTGATATGAATGCAGGTCACTCTTATGTGGATGGTGAATCCAGTGGCTCAGAACAGAGCATTGATGATGAGTTGGGTATTCCTTCTATTGTTACACCTGGAGTAAGGAAGACCAGGGATGTTTTGAGAGCACCTGGGAGTGAACCTACTTTGCGCAGGTCTACAAGAGCTAGGTATCCTGTGGATAGGCTGAAATATGATGGATTTACAGCCATTCACTATGCATATATGGTCAAAGTGATACAGGAACCAGAACCCACATCTTTTGAGCAAGCCATGGGAAAAGAAAAATGGGAGAAAGCCATGGATGAAGAAATGGATGCCTTGGAAGCAAATGCTACATGGGAGTTAGTACCTTTGCCTAAAGGTAAGAATGCAATTGGCTGTAAGTGGGTTTATAAGGTGAAACACAATGCAGATGGTTCTGTGAACAGATACAAGGCAAGATTAGTAGTCAAGGGGTATGCACAAACATATGGAATTGACTATGAAGAAACATTCAGTCCGGTTGCAAGGATGGCAACCGTAAGAGCAGTCATTGCTATGGCTGCATCAAAGGGATGGTCTTTACATCAGATGGATGTAAAGAATGCCTTCTTGCATGGTGATTTGCAAGAAGAGGTCTATATGGAGCAGCCACCAGGTTATGTGCATGCTGTTCATCCTGAGTTTGTTTGCAGGTTGAAGAAAGCTTTGTATGGTTTGAAGCAAGCACCTAGAGCATGGTCTGACAAGATAGGACAGTATCTTGTCACTATTGGCTTTCAGATTTCCAAGGCAGATTTCTCACTTTATGTGAGAAAAACAGAGAAAGGTATTATGCTACTTGTCATTTATGTTGATGATTTGATTATGACAGGTGACAGTGATGAAGATATTCTTCATGTGAAAATGCTATTGAAGCAGAAGTTTGAGATGAAGGATTTGGGAGAGCTGCGTTATTTCTTGGGCATTGAGGTGATTAGATCACCAAGTGGGCTACAGCTCTTGCAGAGGCAGTATGGATTGGACATGCTGTCCAAATATGGGATGACAGGCTGTAAGCCTATTTCAGTTCCTTTGGAGCAGAATGTGAAGCTGAGCACAGATGCAGGTGAGCTTCTAGAAGACCCTACTATGTACAGACGCATAGTAGGAAGTTTAATTTATATGACTATTACCAGGCCAGATTTGAGCTATGCTGTTGGATTGGTAAGTCAGTTTATGCAGGCTCCAAGGAAACCACATTTGGATGCGGCTAGACGCATACTTAGGTATGTGAAGTCCACATTGCAGTATGGACTATTTTATGAGACTGGGGTTCAGATACAGTTGCATGGATACACTGATGCTGATTGGGCTGGTAGTATTTCTGATAGACGATCTACCAGTGGATATGTATTCTCTTTTGGGAGTGCTGCAGTCACTTGGAGCAGCAAGAAACAGCCTACAGTTGCCTTGTCGAGCACAGAGGCTGAGTACAGGGGTGCAGCAATGGCTGCATGTGAGGTAGCTTGGTTGCATAAGCTACTTTATGATATGCATCAGTCTACAGATGGGCCAGTTGTCATTTATTGTGACAACATGAGTAGTATACACTTGGCAAATAACCCAGTCTATCATGCTAGAACAAAGCACATTGAGGTGCATTATCACTATGTGCGAGAGAGGGTTTTACTAGGTCTTATTGATCTAGTTTATGTCAGCACAGAGGATCAGGTAGCTGACATATTCACGAAGGCATTGGGCGCAGAGAAGCTGCGCAAGTTCAGAGACCTGCTTGGTGTGCAGGAATTGGGATTGAGCTCGAGGGGGAGTGTTGAGATATCGAGCTCCACTCGTGATACGCCAGGGTGACCGTTGTATATTTATGTCACCGACTTGTCAGTTGCAGATGCGGTTGGTACACCGCTCATGAATAATAGCTACATGATAGCTATCCTTATCTACTCTAGTTCGTGGCTCAGTTAGTATGCCACCTTAGTTAGTTGAGTTTGGTTTGAGACCCATATATAGGGTTCTTCTATTTCTTTGTACTTGAGTTCTTTTGGCTTACACAACTAAGAAGAGGAAAACTGTTTTCAGCCTCCACCCTTGTGTGTCTTCCCCCATTGTGCAAGCAAGAAAGCTTCAAGCGAGACTCCTTCCTTCTCTCCCACAATCTTGACAAAGCGGGACGATGGTAACAGCGTGGCCCTGTTCATGTACGAGAATATCATCACCCGTTTTGGCAGTCCCTTAGAGCTGGTAAGTGACAGAGGCACTCATTTCCTTAACAAAGTCATGGAAGAGTTGACAGAGTTGTATAAGATCCGCCATCGCAAGTCCACTCCTTATTACCCCAGAGCCAACGGCCAAGTCGAAGTCACCAATCGCATCCTCTGCTCGATTCTGACAAGAACAATTGCCGCACATCGTCGTGATTGGGACGATCGACTTACAGAGGCCCTCTGGGCGTACAGAACCTCCCATAAAGCAGCAACGGGACAGACACCTTTCCAGTTGGTGTATGGTACAGAAGCTGTTTTTCCTGTTGAATTGGAACTACCCTCTTTGAGAGTGGCGATCAAAGAGCGTTTGGGGGATGACGATTCACTGCAACGCCGTCTCCTGCACTTGGAATGTTTGGACGAAATTCGTCGGATGGCTCTACAGTGCATGGAAGCCACGCAAGCTCGACGCAAGGCTTACCATGACAGTTTCATCAAGCACAAAGAGTTCAAAGAAGGTGATTTGGTCCTAGCTTATGATTCACGCTTTGGCAAGTTTCCTGGCAAGCTCCAGCAGCGGTGGATGGGCCCCTATAAGGTACTTGCAGTCAACCCTAATGGTTCTGTTCAAGTGCAGACCGTTGATGCCTCTGATGATCCCTTTCTGATCAATGGATATCGCCTGAAGAAGTACTTCCCTCCTTGGGGATCTTGACAATTACTGACACTTGATCCTTCCCCTCGTTGGCACGGCACTATACTTCTTATGATGCTACTTCTGATAGCTGTTCTTCAATCACTCCTGCTGAAGTGGATGCAACCCTCTGTCCCCTCAAAACCCCCTTTCAGCCTTGATCTCTTATCCTCTATTTTTCACCAGCGACAGTACAGAGGTTGGTCTTGAGACATGGTTTTTCTACCATTCCCTTGCTCAACTGGAAGAGAGAAAAAAAAAAAGAGAACAACCAAACAAAAAAAAAATTCTATCGGTCATGGGAGAAAAGGACTAAGGTCCCTATCATGCCGACCTCTTCTTCGAGAAAAGGTGGAAATACCCTCGGGAATAGGGGAAAATAAGAAAAAAAAAAGAAAAAAAAAAGAAGAAAGAAAAAAAAACAAATAAACAAATCTGTTATGAGAGAAAAGGAAGCAATTCCCTGTCATAGCAGGCCTCGTTCCAAGAAAAGGTGGTAAACACCCTTGGGCGAGAAGCTGGCTGTGGAAAAGGTGGTAACACCCAGCAGTCCAGAAAGTGGATTCATTGATTGATATCCCTAGGATTCAATTCCGAAGCTGCCTCCCTTGGTACGCTGTGTCCTGGGTCTCTTTGCAAAGTGACTAACTGTCCTCTAGCAGACGACATGTTCCTATCCAACACAATGTTCGATTTGATGGCTACCTCCCTGGGTACGCCTCTTCAACAACTGATGACGCGATCTTCATCGACAACCCCTTGAGTGATGTGAGCTTTTATCCTAACCGGATGGGGAAGTGAGTATGGTTACCCTCTGTAATTATCAACAGAGCGTGAGACAGAGGGTGGGGCGAGAGACCAGTCTTTTCCCTTCAAATCAATTGAGAGGAGAGAAGTGTGAATGAAGTGTTGCACGCACGGGATGGGTCTCTCAAAGCACAAAGCACGATTTGTTCTGTGCACTGCACTATAAGGCTCCCTGGCCTTCATTCTCGCACCGTACGCCGGCACAGGGCGGGATGCACTGTTGCACCATCAACTGCGCACAAGGCATACACCCTTTGCACAAGCGACTGTGAGGATTATATCAATGGGTTTCAGGAAAAGGCTGCCCTCCTGTATCTATCCACAGAGCATGAGACAGAGGGTGGGTTGAGTGTGACTGGAGTTTCTTCAATCACTTACCGAGAGGTGCGTTTGAGGGACGTTACGACACTTGGAGTCAGGTATGTTCCACTTTCCCTATGCACCCACGGGATGGGTTTTTACCGTCAACACAAGACACGTCACCCTGTTCTGTACACGGCACTGTAAGGCTCCCTTGCCTTCCTCCTTGCACCTATGCCAGACGGGTTAGACGCACTAATGCACCATCAACTGTGCACCCTAGGGAGATATGGGTCTTAATCCTTATTCCTCGAGTGATATTAGTCATGGGGCGAGTGACTGATCTTTCATTCCAATTGAGTGATTGTGAGTTGAGTGTAGTATCCCTCATCATCATCGACGAATTTCCTGCGATTCCTTCCATCAGCTACCTCCCTGGGTGCTGCCGCGTGGTCCCTTCCATGACGGACGTGTGCCGAGAAGATGCCTTGGTTCCTCCAGCGTCGACAACCACACTGGACGTGCCATCGACCCTCAACCTTGATTCTTGACGAAACGGGCCAAGTTTTTCTAACCCTACACCTTCTGTTTCTTCGTGACGGTCATGTTTTAAGTGTGGGAAAGTTAGTGGATGGTCTGTGGCGTGGTCCTAGGTCCCTGTTGTTCGGTTAACCCTATCCGTTAAGGTCTTAAGTATGGGGACGCGTCCCTGCGCGTCTACATTGCATATCCTCTGCATATGCCTTACCCTGTTCATGCATGTCGGCCATGCCTTGCTTTTACCCTAATGGGATCCCTTCCCACCCACCCGGTTATGTTCCACCCACCCTTGGGGCTGTTCCCTTCCAGTTTTTCTTCATTCCCTGATTTTGAGGTTTTTTCATGTGAATGCACCCTACGTTCACCAAAGTCCCCATCCAACCTTATAAACCTGTTCCTCCCATTGAACTGATCATTTTTCCTTTTTACCTACCCCTGTTCCGGTGCACGGTTTTTCAGTTATTAATTTTTGAAGCATTTTACGCAATTTAGACGGTTTCCCATGTGAACGCGCTTTTCTTGCTTCCGACTCATGCTCTGACGTCATAGCCCTGACTAGTGCTTTTCCCCTGACATTTTTCCTTTTTATTCCGCATCATTTCGATACATGGTTTGTCCGTTATTAATTTTCCGGTTTTTTAAGACTTTTTCGTGTGTATTTTTGATATTTTTCCATGTGAACCTGCCCTGTTTGCATCGGAATTCCAATTTGATTTGACAGCCGTGTCCCCTGTGTCTTCCCCCACCTTTTTCCTTTTTCCTCCACCCTTTTTCGACTTCCGGATTTTTACTTATTAATTTTTAAATGAGTTTTCGGGAGTATTTTTGGAGTTTTTCACATGTGAACCCCTCCTATTTCCGCCGGAACTGCGTTTTAACGTGATAACCCTGTGCCACCCCTTCCTGCGGACATTTTTCCTTCTTACTGCATGTCATTTCGGTGAATGGTTTGTCCGATATTAATTTCCGATCCCATTTTCGGGTTTGTTTTTTGGGTTTTTCCCATGTGAACGCGTCTTCTCTCAGTCGGGATTATGTTTTGACATGATAGGATTGTCGGGCACATCTTTCTGCACAGTTTTCCTTTTTTCTGCACCTCATTCCGATGCACGGATCTTTCGATATTAATTTTTAAATTGCGTTTTTGGTTCTTTTTTGTGTTTTTTGCACGTGACCGCCCTTTACCCCTCCCGGAACTTTCGTCATATGTTTTCCCTGTTTTCCCCCTGTCGTCCTGCCCACTTTTTGTTTTTACGCTATTTCGTTTTGACGTCTGGATTGGGAGTTATTAATTTTTCTTTCTTTTTACGTTTTTTCTCGCGCTCGTTTTGCGCGTGAACGCGCCCTTTTTCGATTTTACGAATCTCCACGCGCCTCGGTCGTGTCCACGTAACCCGTACCGTCTTCCCGGTGCCATTTCAATCCCGTCACGGCAAATTTTTTTACCCCGCCCCGCGCATGTGCGCGGGACGGGGGTACCTACCCTTGTCCCCACCCTGCCCACCCCCCTACCCTACCCTTGTCCCTACCCTTCCCCATCCCTTCCCCCCACCTGACCACCCCCTGGCCCCCCCCATGGGCCCCCCATCCCTTCCCCCCACCTGACCACCCCCTGGCCCCCCCCATGGGCCCCCCACCCCTTCCCCCCCCAACTGCCCACCCCTTCCCCAACCGCCCTTCCCTCTCTCTTTCTCTCTCCCTTTCTTTCTCTCTCTCCTCCTGCGTTCTCCCTTCCCTCCGCCATCTCTGCCTACCCCCAGCCCACGCCTTCTTCTCCTTCCTTCCCCCAGCGCTTCTCTCTCCCACGCCTTCTTCTCCTACCCAGCCCTCCCGGTGCTTCCCTCTCCCTCACCTTCTTCTCCTACCCAGCCCCCCCAGCCCCCCACTCCTTCGTCTTCCTCCCCCAGCGCCTCTCCCCCCCACTCCTTCGCCTTCCTCCCTTTCTCCCCGTCTGCTTCCCTACTCCGCCGCCGCGCCTCCTCGCCTTCGACCGCGCCCGCCGCCGCCGTGGCCGCCCTGTGGCCCGCGCCGCCGCCGCCCGTGCCTCCTGGTTCCGTGGCCGCCGCCCTGCGTACCTCGCTCCTCGTCACCTTCTGGCCGCCTGCCAGCCACGTGGCCCTGCACCCCTCCTAACCCCACCCCCCATTAACCCCCCACTAATCCCCTTTCCCACCTCCCACCCCTTCCTTCCCACCCCTATACACACACCTCCCAACCCCCATTACACACCTAACCCCCTCCTATTACCCTCTGCAGGCCCCCTTTCCCCCATTCCCCACCGAACCCTCCCCTTGCCTACCCAAGAATACCCACCCAACCACACACTCCCCTACCTAGCCCCCATTCCCCCCACTGCAACCCTCCTAAACCCACCCCCATCTAACCCCCCATTCCCACCACCCACTCCCTTTCCTCCTTTTCCACCCTCATTCCCCCCCATTACCCACGTGCAACCTACCACACACTACCCTACCCAAGCCCCCCGTCCTACCCTGCAGACCCGCAGCAGCTCACCACACCCCCTCCATCAACCCTAGTCCCCCCTGCAACCACCCTTGAGCTGTCGACACGCGTGCGGGTGTGTACGCGCTTGTGGTTGATCGTGCGGTTGTTCGTACGCGAGTGCGAGATTTTGATCGTTGGTTGCTGACCACGTAGCTGCCACGCAGCCGGTTGCTGGGTATTTTTCCCACATTTTTCATTACCACACTCGTAACTCCTTTTTTTTTTCCATTTAAATAACAACTAAAAAACACACAACACCATTGAAAAATATAAATAAATCATTAAAAAACCACTTTCTATTCTGAAAAATTACAGAAAATCTAGAAAACTTTCCTTTTATTTTTGTAATCCATGGCCCTCTTTTTCTCCACCTTTAAATTTCCGCACCAAATATTTTTGCCTATTTTAAAATTCTAAACTCTTTCAACATACTCAAAAATATGATAAAAATTCATTAAAAATACTAAAAAATTCCCAATTAATTTCTGAAAAATTCATAACCCTTTCCTTCCCATTTTTATTTATTTTTGGCATATTTTTCTCAGCTGTTATAATATTTTCTTTCACACCTAAATTCTTTCACACTAAATCACACAAATTCATAACATACACAAATAAATAAAAACAACCATTAACAAAAAATAAATAAATCTCTTTTTCCTCCAACACCCCAACTAACCGTCCCGAAACCCCAATCCAGATATTTTTGGATTGACAAGAGCGCATTTCTGCATTACATACACACCCCTTCCAGGTATTTATTTTATGTGATTTATTTATTTTTATTTTCCCCCTTAATCACAAATTAATTGTTAAAATAAACCCTTTAATTCACCCACCGTTTCCACGCGCATTCGCGCTAAACACACATACTTTTTAAATTAAAATCAACCAGCCGTTCACTTAGCACGCGCTACGTGCGCTAAAGAGGCGCTTTAAATTTTTAATTAAAAAGAACCAGCCGTCACTTGAGCACGCGCTGGCAAAAAAGCGCTCCACATCACTTTAATTTGTAATCAATGAATTGCATTTAGAGACCCAGTCGGGAATCGAAGTCCGGGAATCGCATTAAAGCACCGTTTTAATCTAATAATTGGTAATTTAATTTATAATAAGGAACCGCCGTTTTCTTGCTAAGGTTTATCACCTAATAAAAATTTACCCATTTTTAATAATTGATTAAAATCAACCCTTCATTAAATTAAACCCCCCTCACTGCACTTACTTCCCCTTTTCAATGAACCGTTTCGTGGGATGGGTTTGCGCCGTCATTAGTGTTATTTTCCATGGTCCAGTCTTGGTTCTATCACAGATGTCGTATTGATATGTGTCGGATATGGTATGGTTTTGGTTTCCTGTCTTAGTTACGGTTAAGGGTACGGTATGCAGTTTTTTTTTCTTTTATTGCCTGATACGGGGTTCAGGGTGTTTGTCTGATGCATCGCATGAAGCTTTCGGTCGCATTTGTCTCAAGGTCATGTCAAATTTTTTCTAGGATGTGGTTTGCTTGGGGTTAGTAGGTCGTGTCACGTTTGATTGGTAATTCTCTTATCCTTGGTTTTTTGTCTGTTGCTTTGCAGGCATTCTCCTTGATTGTCTGTGTTTGTGGTGTGTGTGTAACCATCTGAATGGCGCCTTCTCATGCTCCTCCCCCTATCCAGTACGTCCCACTAGTTAGTAGGGATTACTCGTCCCTACTTACTTTTGAGCCCCTCACGAAGGCAGGACTTGCTGCTTTTGTGGCCACTCCTTTTCCATTACTTCCAGAGGATCCGTCCTTATGTGATGAGTTCCTGGCCTCTTACAGCAAGAAGACAGGCGTAGTCCAAGGAATGTCTATGACATTGACGTCTCGAGGCTTAGGGAAGGCTCTGTCTTTACCCTTCAAAGGAGAACCTTTTGTGACCACTCGTCAGGTCTTCTCTAATGAAGAGATTCTCAAGCTGTTGCAGAAGCAGACAAGGGAAGTCCTTGATGTTAAGAAGGTGATAAACTCTTCAGGAGTTTCGTTTTCTATGATCACTGATCCCGTATGGAAGACGATGTGTCAGTTCCTTCAGGACAGGTTCATGCCTGCCAAAACGCCATCCCACTATTTGTCCAAAGAGCTTTTTACAGCTTCCAGGATGGTGCTGAAAGGAGTTGCTATTGATTGGAGCACTTACCTCCTTACTAAAATGGATCAGCATTTTGTTAAAGTCACGAGGGGTAATGTTACCAATGTTACCTACGGATCATATTTGTCTGCCTTCTTGACCTATTCAGGTTTACAGAAGACTGTGCCTCCACCTCCTCCATCAGATCCAGTACCTCCTCCTCCACCTTCAGAAGAGTCAGAACCCATTGACATTGAGGATGATGATTCTCCGCCTCCCCTGGTCATACAGCGCAAACGCTTGAAGAGGGTAGCGGATAAAGCCCCTTCTGTACTACCCTCAGTGTCTATCACTGCTACTTCTGGCAGTGAACTCCCTGGGTATCTCACTTGCAATAACATGTTCCGAGCACATAGAGAAGGATCTTTGGAGATCTCAGTTCCTTCCCTGAACAGTCTCGTCTCAGGAGATGCCATTCCTTTCCTCTGCAAGGATATTCAAAGTTCCATTGAGTTGTCAGTGACAGCCTGTGTTCAACAGCTGTACGCATCTTTCTATGAAGAGCTCATGCAGTCCAAAGACCAATTGCATAAGGCAACATCTGAGTTAGCTTCTGCTAAGGATACCCTAGCAGATTTATTTAAGCAAATGGAACAACAAACCCAACTGGTTGCCACTCAAAGCGATGAGATTTCTTCATTAAAGACCCAGTTATTCGAGGCTCAGTCACAGGTTACTAGCCTTTCAGCAGAGAAGGAGAGGATGTCCAGCGAAGCGAAAGAATTCCAAGTTCTCTTAGATGACAAGCTTTCAGCTTTACAGATGGCTAATGACACAGTGGCCAACCAAGCCTCCCAAATCCAGCAGTTGCAAGATCAGCTTGCAAAGTCCCGCTCTGTTCCTCCAAGCCCTCCTGTTCCATTAATTCCTTCTCTTTCACAGCAGGACTTGGCTGCCCTACAGAGACAGGCTACTTTGTGCCCTCTATTCCAAGACAAAGTGGAACGATTGCAGTCCAGCATGGACTTGTTATGGTCTACCTTTGAACAGTTTCAGGAATGTGTCTTCCCAGACCATTCTTTCTTTGTCCACTACCACTTACAGAAGTTGGTCTTCTATATGAAGCTTTCCACGATGGATTTACCTTTTCCAGAGGATGGCTGCAGTGGGGCTTGGTCTGCTGAGTTGTTGACAGAGGTAGTCAGAATGGTCTTTGAAGATTCTGTCACGCCAGACACCATGTTGATGTCATACATGTATCTCCGAGGAGATTTGTTAATTCCAGATGAGGTAGATATGGCATGGTATGTGGGGGATGTGGTCTTACAGGCTGTTCTATATGTCAATCATTTGGAGTTGCGCATAGCTGATATGTTTCAAAGTTATTCCTCCAAAGTAGCTGATTGTCAGGATAATTCGTGGCATCCCATGATTGATTCGGTGGTCCTCAATCAAAGACAAAACACAGCTCCTACCTTTGTCCAGAGTACTAACCAACTGAGGATGGATCTCTTAACCTATCTTTCCAAACATAATCCATTTGATGCTACCTTCTTTGATGCCTATCATAGACGATCTCTCTTAGGACCTTCTGTTCCTACCCTCCTCTATTACCAACAATTGGCTCACCGCTATGCTATATATATTTCCCTTTGTCAATCTAATTCCACAATTATTTTACCACTTCTTTTCCAACCTTCCAATTTCCCTCAAATTCCTATTTTCACTTACTGTTCCTTTATTGAGGATAGGGTATTTTCCCCTTCTCCACCTTGTCCTTCTCCCTCCATTAATGTACCCTCTACATTTCCTATTTATCAGCTAACACCATTCCTTAGTGATTCCTTCCAAATTTCTGCCACTCCTTCTTTAACCTTTTCTTCCTTTTATGATTTTTCTTATCCCTCCCTACATCCACTTTCTCTTATTCCATTACCCTCTCCTAACACTTCCATATCTCAACCACCTCAGTTGGTTAGTGACTGTGACGGTTTTGATACTCAGATTTCCAGAAGAAGGGGATGGAGTTCGGATGATTGCCTTACAGGACCGCAGATTAATTGGCCAGTAATTCCAGGGGAATGGACAGCTTCCAGTCAAGCTTATCAAAACTATGTTCATTTTGCCCAACAATATTCACAGTCTGCAGATCCCTCAGTGAGATTAACTGCTCACTTTGCTTGGTACCTGGCGTATATGCATAGGCACTCTCATACTGATTCAAAGCCTATTCCAAAGCTGTGCATGAATGTCAATGTTAGCATTGATTCCCAACAGCTGGAGATACTGTATTTTCATGCCCTCTGTTTGCCTAGCAGATACTTGGTCCTGTTGGAAAGGATGTGCTGTCTCCAATTTTTCCAAAATCCTCCTAAAAACTTTGTAGATGAATCCTTATCTATGGATCGATTTCGACAACATCAATCTTTTAAGAGGGATCATCTTCATTGATACCTTTCCAATGTATGGTGGAAGCTTTTAATGAACAACTCTCTTTTTGAAGAAGTCATTCAGATGGTTGTGTTGTGTATTAGTGTTTGTGTTGTGAGTTCATTTATGTCAAACGAACGTGGTGGTTTCCTATTGGATTTTGTGTACGAGCTATGTTTTGGAGATTTGTAGAGATGGGGTCGTGGTTGCAGAGTTGAAGCTGATGCTGATGAAGAAGAAGCAAACTCTTATATCCTTTACAAATTTGTGGTGATTTTTAGTTTGATAAGAGGAGTTAATGTATAAAGAGTTTTCCTTTCTTTATATTTTTATATCAGCAACAGGTTATAAGATGGGGTCGTGGTGGATAGATTCTTTTTGAAAAGATATTGAAGAACAAAGTTGAGCTTTTCTATGAACTTGTATTCCCTTTTTCCTGGGTCGCGAGGACGCTTCCTTATTAAGTGTGGGGATATGTTGAGTGTTGAAATGACTTGTTTTTTGGCTGATTTTTGTTGTTTTTGAGAGCTGAATGGTTGATTTTATGGGATGATTGGTTGATTTAGAAGTGGATTGAGAGTGTTTTGGATGATATTGATTGTGTTTTGGAAGTTCATAATGTTTGTTGATGGTTCTGTGATGTTCTGATAGGTTCTGAATGGTTCTGTATACCTTCTGTTTTGTTCTGTTTTGGTCTGTTTTGTTCTAATTGTCTTCTGTAAGGAGGGATGAAGTATTGATTGATGAAGAATGAGATATTGTGAAAGCTTATTGAATGGTTTGTGAGAGTTTGGAATGATTTGAGAATGAGTTATGAAGTTTTGATAACCTTCTGTAACCTTCTGTAGGTCTTCTGTAGAGCTTCTGCTTCTGCTCTGTCTCTGTTCTGTTCTGTACTGTCTCTGTTCTGGTACTGTTCTGTAGACTGTTCTGTATGCTTCTGTATGTGTTCTGGTGGATGAGAGTGTAGTTTGGGAAAGTTTTCTAGTCTTGGAAAGAGGTGAATACAAGTGCAAAAGAGCTGAAGGAAGTGGAAGAAGTAGCTGTTGAAGACTCAAGAGAAGACTAGAGTGAAGTGACAGTAGTGAGCTGTGAAGAGACATTGTAGTGGCTCTGGTGACTCTTCATATCAGACATACCTCTTGGGAGGGGTATCCACGACCTAAGAAGGATTATTGAGAGTGATTTTGAGAGATTGTAGTGAGGATATGATGTATTATTGATGGAGTGAGATAGAGAAAGTCAGAGATAGCCAATTCTACTAAAACAGAGTGATTGTATATGAGAGATTGAGAGAGAAGACTATGAAGATATTGAAGATGAATACTATGTGATGTATTTCCATTCAAAGATGGTGTACTTCTTTGCTTTCTTTGTTCTATTGATGGATTTTATGAAGATATTGAAGAATATGGTTGATTCTATTAAAAACCGTGGGAGATCTACCTGATGCTGCATGAAGATTTGTTGTGCCTGGTGTTCTTTTCTTCATTGTGATCATATGAAACATGATAAACAAGCTTGTTGATGTTACAAGATAGATTTTCTTGCAAGAGAATTCCCTTTTCCTTGGTGTTCCTCTCGGGGCTCCAGCTTTCCTAAGAAGGAATAAAAAATTGCACTTGATGGACCATTAGAAACCAAAAGTCCTGATTCACATCACTTTAGAATCTTCTAATACTAATTAGCTGCTAATAATAGATTTAACCAGAAAAACTCATGTCGATCCTCATGGGAGCGGCCAAAACTTCCACTACAGGGTAGACTCAAGCGATCCTAGTTAGAAAACACTGAGGGTTTTATCAAAATCTTAGATGCCACTTCCTAGGACATCTCTCTTGATGAGCTACTAAGAAAGTACTACCAAGAAAGGCAACACGTTACAATTGGCTTTACATCTATGCCTCTTATGGGCCTCAATTGCTTCTTCTAAAGAATGACATCTTGGATTTTCCCTTTCAACAACTCGAAGTTAGTATCATCTAATTTCCTGATATTATATGATTCCCTATCTATTATAGATTATGCATACATTTGTCCAAAACAACTAACTATCTTGAGTAACAACAACCGAAAATTCAAGAATAACTTTTTTTTTGCAGTACTTCCTTAATATAACTAGAACATAGAGAGATACAAAATGAACCATGCTCAACAATAATGCATATATCATTATCAAAATGTTTTGAAAATCACTATATATAGTAAAAAATTTGTATTCTACATCAATACTTTCTCACAAATATAGCACAATAACAATAGTCAACTATTTATAAGTACATCATTAAACTGCTTTTCAAAAAACCATTGCAGTACATCAAAGAATAGTGATCTTTCTCATTCAGGATGAACAAAATATATATGATAGTGCATGTCACTTAATAATTGCTATATTATATACATCAAAGTCTCTACTCCAATAACAATTATTGCATATAATGGTAGCCAATAACAAACTCCAAAATGATGAAACATGTAATTTGCAACCTACATCTAATTGTTTGCAACATGAAACTACTTGTTTCTAATAGTTTGTCCACTGCTGACCAAATATTGGTAGTCTATACAATGTCTATATACTAGACACTGTAAGCCTTGACTTGTTTTATAGGCTTTAAACAACCTATGCAAAATTATGAAAAAATAGGAGACCATACATGCAACACTTATAGGTTAAGAGGGAGCTTGAAATATCCTTAGATTGAAAGATGGAGTATGCCAAGTCTTAATTGTCTTACCTTGAGCTTTGCTCAATCTCTTTGCACATGTCAAATCTTTCCTCGAACAAAGATCATGAAGATTTCTATTAGATGTGCTAGTTGGAGACTCCCACCCACTCTAATATAAAAGTTCATGTAGCTTCAAGGGAAATGGAGATCACACACACACACACACACACACACACACACACACGCACACAGAGCACTTTTGTGGTAACTCCCATTGATTTCTTGTGAGGAACACCTTATTTTCTTATCTCTCAAAGAATAATGAATGTTTGTGTATATGTATAGGTAGGATTAGTGAGTAAGATGGCCACATTGACCTTTTCCCCAATAATTTTGTGGGTTGGACTTACATCTCCTAGAGATGCTAGGTTCTATTGAGGTTGATTGTGGTGCCATGCTCATCATTTCTTGAGCACTCAAGTCCAACTTGGCTTCCTCTATTTTGAATTTTGTCTTGAGCCTTAGTGGGCCAATAATTCACTTTGTCAATGATCTTGAATTGGCAATTGGCATCGAGGTGCTCTCCCATCTTTGCACTTTTCACTTTTTGGTGATGTGATAGCAATTTTTGCTTAAGTGGCTAGTCTATTAGGTGTTTTCATTGTTCCCCTTGCTTTAAAGAGCCATCTTGAAGTCTTTTTACAAAAACCTTTTCTTATTATTTTTCCTCTCAATAGAAGAACTACCTAGCATTTAAGGTCTAGGAAGGCTAGCTCCAACATTTTTGGATTGAGCGGTAGTCATTCATGTCATTGGATGGTATGGACCCATAGTCCTCATCCAAATATGCAATGTCAAATAGGCTTTGGGGCATAGAGGGCATGATTTCTTGAGGATTGCATTACTACTTGAGGCTTAAGCCTTTGGGCAATCAAGAAATAGGTGGACATCTAACCTTTGGGGCCTCTCAAATCTAGCATTTTGTATTTGTTTGAATTTTTATTCTTAGGACATCACGATGTTATTTACTTGGGTTGACCACAATGCTAACAAGATATTTAATATCTTGGTTGCCTCATTCCATGACCCTTTTTGTGCCAAAGGGCCACCACTAGAATAGATCTATTGTTCATTGGGATTGCATTACCCTCTTTATCACAAGAGACATACATAAGATACATAATTGTAAGGCTCATCTTCTAATGGTTCCTTCATGTATAATGGGTTGGAATGTCACTTGATGGCTGAGTGATTATGGGGCTAGATGGTCTTGGAATCCATGTGAGATTGATGTCTCCCCTTGGATTCGAATGCCTTTGCCCATTTGCTAGAGGTTGAATAATGGTACACCTCTAGTATTGTAGTCCTCTATTGACCTAAAAAGGATCGTTTGTGTAACATTTAGATATGGAACTCTCATAGGAGTGCACCATCTTGCTTATACCTTACACAATTGGAGCAAACTCTTTCTCTAAGCTCCAAACATCCCAATGGTGTGAGTGGTTGCCACCATAGTGGATGCAATAGATGTTATTTTTGTTGGACCTAGATTTGAGGTGGTTATCCTCATTAGATCTTGTTTCAAGTTTTCTAAGTCTTGTTAGGCTAGAATTCATTTCTTTTCTCTCAACGTGGTGGTTTTTTCTTTGGGATTTGGTCGCTTCATAAAGGAGATTCTCTTATAGAGACCTTAAATCATGTAACCCCTTATGGCCTTGTTTTCCATTTGGCTCACATTAATAAAGTTGACTGTTATTGTGTTTGAGTAGTCAATTTCCAAGACTCATTTGGTAAGTAGGTCTTTGAGAAAGTCAAAATTGATTTTCTCTATGGTTCCCAAGCTCATAAACCATGTTCATCCATTCTCAACTAATCATAGTCCAAAGTTTGGTGCCTTTTTATTAATGCCTTGAAGTTTGTTAATTTCACATATTTTTTTGAATTTCTCCACAAAGCTATAGGGCTCATCCCTTTCTCTATCTTTATTTAGCTATTTTGTGGTCATTGGGATGTTGGATTGCTTGAGTGGCCAATGTTACACCCAGACTATTTGATACTATGTTCCTATGATTACATTACTTACATTACTTTATGGAATCACAAAGTTGTCTTGGGTATTTTTAGCAACAAATCGGGCAAAGATTCCTTTGGCTTTGCTAAATAGCCTAATAATTCAATCATTTTCCTTGCTTCATCCATCTCCTTATCTTGATGTGTTCTAGCCTCATGATATCGTCTAGTGATGTCTATTAATCCCTATACCAAATCTTGTGTAGCTCTAATAGTACTGAGAGAATTCAAGGATTGATTTTGGGTCTTCCTTCTAGTTATTTCTATTAAGAGCTCTCTAGTAATCATTGGGGATGCGGTTGATTCTTTAATCCTCCATATTGGCATGTTCTTACTACCCTTAACTAACAAGTTTGTTGGTTAGATCCATGGTGATCACCTTGAGTAGAGATGATGCAATCTAGTCAAGGTGATTTACATCTTGAGTGGAGGTGAGGGTTGGTGTTAGTTTTTGGTGATGGACATCTACATTTTGTATGGTAATCTTCATCTTCCAAATGGTAGAAGAATGGAACCAAGGTGATGATCACCTTGAGAGGAAATGTTTCTCTTTAGTGGAGGTGATATAATTAAGATAATGGAGATCAATCAAGGTAACGATAACCATGAGTGGGGATGAGCTAGTTAGGGTGATAGATGCCACAAAAATGTGCTCACCTCAAGTTGAGATGATCTAGTCAAGGTGATGGGTGTTAATCAAAGTGAGTGGAGGTGATGGTCAATGATCACCTTGAGTAGGGGTGGTCCAATCAAGGTGATGCAATGTAGTGGATGTGAAGGAATACAAATTAGGGTGATGACCACCATGCGTGGAGGTCATGAGTGGAGTAGCTAGTCAAATCAAAGTGAAGTAAATTGAGGTGGCAGTGTTCACCTTCAATGGAGGTGATATGCAATTATCTTGAGTAAAAGGAGATCCAATTAAGGTGATGGAAGTCCGGTCAAGGAGACGATCACCTTGAATGGAAGTGAAGAGATACAATGGGGATGATATGATAGAGGTGATGGGGGTTAGCAGCGGTAATGATATGGAGGGGAGGTAGTAGAGGTGATGTAGTTGAGCTAATGGTGGCAACAATCAAGGTGTTTAATACATGTTTAGACTAGCCTATTTGATTGCATATGCCCCCATTTGGATTGGCAATGATTGGTGTATATCCTCTATGTTTGACCCTTGTTATTTGCAATCAGACATACGATTTTTAGCAAGGATTTTGAGCTCATCTATTGAAGTAGTGCTCCCAATGCAACACAATGGATAGATATTGTGCCAAAGATGGCTTGAGCGTATTTTCAACCTTGGAAGTGAGTTGAGGTCATTTTTAGAGCCAAAAGACCAATAGTCAAGGTGATGGTTGATCCTAGTCAAGGTAATGATGACAAACCTTCTCACAAGTGAAGAAAAATAAAAGCTGACCCCTAAATGTGTGCATAGTATTGAAAACTAGTCCGTAAGTTATCGAAAAATTTTTATTAACCACATGATAAACGTTCTGCCTAAGATTAGTGGCTTCAATATCAACAATAGAGGTAAGGTGTGTATGTAGTGGAGGTGATTATTCTAACTCTCAAATGAAGGTTCTAGAGAATACTCAACAACCTTGATGCTACTCATGTGCGTGACCCTTACCTCGAGATGTTGGGAATGATATTTATCAATTCAAGAGAATGAGATAAATGTGTTTTTAAGCATGAAGAGAAAAATTCAAGTGATGCTAAATCCAATCGAGGTGATGATGATGGTAATCAAAATGAGAACCTCAACTATGTATGACAATCCCAGTGCTTAGGTTGGGGGTAGATCTTGATCTCTAGATGCCATGTACAATGTTTCCATGTTCAAAAACAAAAACACAAATTTTTAGGCCCTAAATCTAGCAATCAAGGTAATATAGTGCAATCAATGGTGCCATATGCTTTTCGTAATATGTGGAGCAAACTCACAATACATTTGGATAAATATTGGCATCAAGGAATCCAAACCTAATATATGTGCAATTGGTTTGAATCCATTTTTGTACCATAATGATGATCAAAATAAGGATTAAAAATAGTATGCAATGATATCCAATTCTATATGCTTCCAATTATGCTCTATGAGCAAAATATGGCATGAACTACTTCAATTTGTGCACACAAGATAAACATTGGATGTATTCACCATTCTTACCTTAACACAAGATTGAGAACAAAATTTTATCAATTTTTATGAGTTTTAAGCGGAAGAAGGAAACACAAGAGCACCTATACTACTACCTACTTGTTCATCCATTAAGCTACTTCTAACTGGGCCTTCTAATCTAATCCATGTGCCTTAGAGTAGAAGAGCTTCCTCTGTTGGAAGAGAAAATGGCTCAAACCTTTCAAGGTTCTCAACCACCTATTCTAACACATCAGATTGCCCTAAACTAGTAGTGTATGTTTTCTATAAGCCATGCTTACTCTAATTGGAGAGAAAAATGTCTTAATCCTTTCAAGCACTCATAGTTTCTACACATGATGAGAGTGTGAGCAACTGCTCCAGAGGAAGGATTTCATCTTGGTTATGGGAATGGAACCATAAATTTAGGACTTACATGAATGGATGGGACTTTGATAGACTCTCATTCTTTGATGAGTTCCCTCTCACAATGATTTTAGACTACTTCTCACATAGTTGGTTCGTACTCTAGCTTTGAACCATGTATACCTATTCAATCCCCATGAATTCAAAAAAGCATAACTCATTCAAAGGTTGTAGTAGACTCAACAATCTCACATGTCTTATTATCTATTTTATATATTATTCAGAGATTTTCCTTGGGGATCCCAAACACTAACCAGAAGGTTCCCAAGCTTGTGTGACACAAGGAGGAGAAGTTTGGTATTCAAGAAATAAAGAGGGTTTTTTCTTGAAGTGTGAGTGGGGGTTATAATTATTTTATATCATCTCTCTCTCTCTCTCTCTCTCTCTCTCTCTCTCTCTCTCTCTCTCTCTATGTGAATGTAATGTGTACATAATGTCAAGAAGAGGGGAGAGGTGAGAGAAAGGAGAGCAAAAGAGAAAGAAGAGGAGAGAGAATGAGTGATGAGGAGAGATAAAGATTAGAAAGATAGAAAAGAAGAGAGAGAATCCATGAAAGTTGTGAGCAAGGAGGCGAAATGAGAGACAATAATTGTATTATTGTCAAAAAGGTTCAAAGAATTACATGTCTCATACCATTTATACCTATGTCAATGCAACAAGGTATTACCAATCTCTCACTAAAACATATGTCTTTCCATCTTCTTACAATTTATCCCTTCCCAAAGGTTTTTGCCTACTACTACAAAAACAAACTTACAATCCCGTGGAGTCCACCTATAAGAAGTCATATATATAACGTGCTTTCAAAGGATATCAAGAAATGCCCTTTCTTTACATGCTATAAGACCTTTAAATGGCCCCTTTTACTTTACTAAACTTACAGATTTTTTTTAAATTATAATTAAAAATCCTCTTTTATAAATATAATCTTGTAAATTTTATTAAATATAATATCCTTTCTTTTGAACTCACATGGTATCTTACATGTTCTATAAGGTGGACCCCCTGGGCTTACAATGGGGCTAAGAAGGATGGATAAAATAGAGGGCTACTTTGATTTTAGTTATTTAAATTGTAGGAAATGAATGAAGAAACTAAGATTTATTGACTTAAATGAAGATATTAGAGAAACCCTATGTCATATACATAATCAGGATGTCTTCAAAAAGAAATTTGAGTCTTTAGATATTCAAGAAAGAAACTCTGTAATGAATAGATAAGTTGCTATAAAAGTAGGCTCTACTGAACAAAATTTGCCATAACTTCTTATAGAAGTATCCAAATGAAGCATACCACATGTCAAAACGTAGCTATTGATGAGTAATTTGACTTAGCTTAGAATAGTGTGGTGGATTTCTAGGCCATAACATTAGTTGACAAATTAGGATCCAAACCATAAGTGTATTTATGCAACTTTGCATCATCACTCACACTCTCTACATACATGGTAAGATTTAAGAACTAGTTGGTATACTCTCTAATTTATAGGCTTCTTTGGTCCAACTAATATCATCTTCTAGCCAACTTTTCTTTCTCAATGGGAGAGATGAATACTTGAGCCATCTTAGCTTTGAATTTCTCCCAACTATCAACTTGATGATTTTCTCTCTTTATGTACTTCCATCATATATGAGCAAAGCTCTCAAGGTGAAGTGTAGCAAAATGAATCTTTTGGTCATCTGACTTAGGAAAAATGTCAAAATAAGATTCTAACTTTGAATTCCACTCCTCCAAATTAACAAGTGATGATGATGAATAGCCACTATATTTGGTCAACATAATCTTATCATGGAGTTTTCTCTCAACAAAGCCTCATTATCCATTAGTTACGTGGGGTAACATATCCATGTAACTTGAATGGGATTTGAAAGATTAGAGGTACTCCTATGATAATTGGTTTAAAAGGTGCCTAAAGGAATAGGTGGCTGCTGACTTCTAGATCCTAGAGGAGGATTTGACCCATGAATACTCAAAATAGGCTCATTGGTCCTAAAAGAAGTCTTCCCAATATCATATGTGGTATGTGGTATACCCTTCTTTTCAATAGTACATGGCTGAGGATTATTATTTGATGGTTGAAAGGACTGTTTATCTCTAAGTCTCTCTTTGTTTATCGATTGTGCTACCATAAGTATAGAGATTTGAGGACTAAGTTTGCCTAATGAATCTCTAGTAGAAGAGGAAAACTTCTCAAACAAATCCTTTGTAGAGTAATCGGCCATCTACTCCATGGATTCCTCGATCTAAATGTTGGATTGAACCATTTGTTCAATCACTTGATCTAGTTTAGAGACTAACTCCATACACCTGATAGAATGCCTAGTCTCATGGTTAAAAAGAGTGGTATTGAGAGTGCTATATGTGCCATACTCTTGAGATTCTTCCTCATCATGATGTGCCTTAGGTATTGACTCACGCATATAATAGAATTCCTAGTCTCATAGTCAGAAAGAGTGGCATTGAGAGTGCTATATGCGACATACTCTTAAGATTCTTTCTCATTAGCTTAGGTATTGCCTCATGTGCTTCCTTGATTTGTTGTTGAACAAAATTATTCGCTTTGTTTTTTCCTTTGTTTCTAACCATTATGCTCATCATTGGTTAAAGTGCAGTCCTAGAAGACCTCATGTCACTAAAATGGCTATAACTTTTTGCTTTGATATCAGAATCAAGAAATTTTTAATAAAAAATGAAGTTAATGAATAACTCTTTAAGGGGAGCTATAGTATTTCACTTTAGAATTAAGATAATTTTTTTAAAAAATATTTTTTTCCTATTGTATATAATAGTTTTGCAACTTGTAAAAGCATTGTTTTGGTTTATTCACCTCTCTTAGGTCCAAGCTAACATCTCCAAATCTTGTGATACCCTATATATGACTTGTAGAGACATAATCTAACCTAAAATACTAGTATATGCCCTGGAAAATTTTTGAATTACTTTGCAACACTTGTAACCAAGTAGAAAGTACCCCAAAATGGGTCCCAATTCATTGTTTGACTAACATACACAACTTGTAAACATGAAATAATATGTAGCACCTATAAATGGTAGAATATTAGCCCCAAACACTACCCAGGTACCCTATTACTCCTATGTACACCTGTATCCTACTAATAAAGGATAAAATAGATTGAAATACTTTGTAATCAACTTGTAATAAACATGTAAAATCCTTGTAATTGATTAATGAAGCCTTGATTAATGCTCTTGAGCTAAAATCTTTGGGTCTTCAAGGACTCCAGTCATAGTACCTATGGTAAGGGATATAATGGTGTGATAGGCTCCCTACATGGGCTCCAAATCACCTATAGATGGGCAAAGTTTCTCTTGTTGAGATATTTGCAATCACACCTACTTTAGTCCCTTTGTGAGAAGCAGTGAGGGCTCGGGACCAAAATCCCTATGCACAATAGGAGAAAGTACCACCACTCAATTCCTATAAAGCATTGTACATGCACTCTTTTTCTAATGCAATGATAGTACTCTTTTCTTTCTAGTAAAGTATCATGTCACTGTCAATACACAAGATTGTGTTTATGAGTCCAAGTCTCAATCTTGGAACCTAATTCACTTGTGTAACAATTTGTCCTAGTCAGGATCAATGTCTTCATGAGTTTCTTTTTCCTCTTTCAACCTCCATAGCTTCCGCATCTGCCATGCTCTAGATCCCGTGTATTTCACATGGTATCAGAGCTCAATTGAGCATGGCCCAGCTCTTCTTTCACTCCTCTCAGCTCCTTTCCATCTCTGCTCAGCTCAGTTTGAGTATTGGACCCTATCTCCAACTTCATTTGCATTCCTACCTTCAATGAAGCTTCCATGGTAGCCATAGACAGCAGTACCTTGTCAGCTTGAAGCTTTCATATCTCTCTCCACAAGCCAAATCTCTCTGAACTTCCTTCTAGAGAAGTATTTCTCTACTTTCAAACCTCCTCCTTGGCACCTCAATCATTAAGATTGGACAACTATAGCTTCACCATTGCCTCTTTTCAGAGTTGCTGCCATAATTATGTCTGTGGACAACACCTACCTACCTCTGTTGGAGCAGCCATATCTCATCAACCAGGCCATGTCTCTTCAAGCCTTCTTCTCGAGAGCTATTCTTTAGGTCAAGGCGCAACTTCTTGGCACAAAAATCAAGGAGATTGATGCACACCATGCCCGACATTTGCATTTTCCCAAATCTGGGTGCAGTTTTGACAGGGACTACTTTGAAGGCCTAGATCTCTCAACTCGGGAAAAATGAGTACAAACCCTCTTAGGGGGAGTTAGGCCCATTAGTGAGGTCCTCCATCTCAAAGGGTTTGAGCAGATTTGACTTGTGGAGCTCGTGGGAGCTCATTTACCAGCGCTGGTCCCTGTTTTGACAGGACAGCCATAGCCACTTACCTTCAAGCTCATTTTTCCTTCATTTTCTCTCTCCTGTCACTTAAACCAAGCCAAAACCACTCTAATCTAAAGTTTTCAGCAAGTATTCAACCATCAAATCAGCAAGGAGGAAAAGCTATGAAGAGTTTTTGAAGATCTTCGTGGCTCAGTTAGTATGCCACCTTAGTTAGTTGAGTTTGGTTTGAGACCCATATATAGGGTTCTTCTATTTCTTTGTATGAGAGTTCTTTTTGGCTTACATAACTAAGAAGAGGAAAACTGTTTTCAACCTCCACCCTTGTGTGTATTCTCCCATTGTGCAAGCAAGAAAGCTACAAGTGAGTCTCCTTCCTTCTCTTCCACAATCTTGTCATGGTATCAGAGCCTTGTTCGTGGTAAGGAGCTCAAGAAAGCAAGCCAAGCTCGCGGTGTTCTGGTAAGAGGAGCAGTGTTGCTTTCATTTTCTGTTTTGGGAGCAGATCTCTGCAGGTTGCACAGCCGGAAATTGCAAGAGTGCATTGTCTGAGATTGAGACGCCCTTCGCGGTGAAGCAAGAGGGCAGTATATGCTGCGGGCGAGGGCTTTAGCCCTCGGCGACCCTGTTTTTTTGATTTGAGGCCATTTCGGGGCCTGTTTTGAAGGCGGAAGTTTTCTACACGCACTCAGGAAAAGGCCCTGTTTTATGCTGTGCGATCACTGTTCTACAGGTCGGTGAAAAGTTACCACAAAGATTGCATCGTATGCTTGTGTGCAGAGACATTGGGAGTTACAGAATCATCCCTGTTGCCTGTTTATGCAAAATCGTCACTAGGAAGTGACTGTGTGGTCAAATACCACTTTCACCAGTTTTGCAGATTTGCCCTTGTGAGGGTGAAGCTGAGTTTTTTGCAGTGACAGAATTTTTTGCAGTGGTCTGTAATGGCGTCTGATTCTCTTTTACAGATTGTAACTGAAAAGCTTGATAAGAACAACTTCTAGGCATGGAAGTTTAGAATGACGAATTTCCTTATGGGAAAAGGATATTGGGAATTTGTTGTAGGAAATGAAGAAGAACCAGTTCTTCTTGATGTTTCCAATCAACAGCAAATGCAGGCATTTAAAGCATGGCATGAGAGAGCCAGGAAAGTTATGTACTGGCTGTCTATCAGTATTTCAGACTCTATGATTGTGCATATTCAGGATGCAAGTACGCCAAAGGAGGCATGGGATACTTTGTCAAAAATGTATAGCACAAATACTCAAGCCAGGAAAATGCAGCTCAAGCAAGAGTTGCATAATGTGCAAAGAGAAAATATGAGCATCAATGACTACCACATGAAGGTGAAGAAGATTGCAGATGCACTTGCTTCCATTGGGTCGCCAGTGGAAGATGATGATTTAGTTTCTGTGACCTTGAATGGTCTAGGAAAGGATTATGCACAGTTTCGGACTTCCATTTCAGTTCGTGAAAGATTTCCTGATTTTGAGGAGTTAATTGCTCTTCTAATTTCTGAGGAGCAGAGAAATGGTGGTGCATCTTCTTCAGGAGGAACTTCAAAAGAAACTGTCTTCTACTCAAATGCTGGAAGAGGTAGAGGCAGAGGTAGAGGAGGCCGATTTGGAGGCCGTGGTAGAAATCAGAATATGCAGCAAACTCAAGAAAACCAGTCCTATGGAGGAGGACGTGGTAACTCTAGAGGCAGGGGGAGCCAAAGAGGTCGTGGTGGATGGCACAGAGGCCAAAATGCAAACATCAATGTTGAATGCTACTACTGTGGTAAAATGGGTCATATGGCTAAAGACTGCTATAAAAAGCAGAATGACATCATGAATGGGAAATTGCAACAAGGAAATTATGCATCTTCTAGTAGACAGGGTGATGACAGAAATGAGCATTTGTTTATGGTGCAGCACATGAACAATTCTGTGACAAGTACAGAAGAAAGCAACGATGTGTGGTATGTTGACTCAGGTGCATCAAACCACATGACAGGTCATGCAGAATGGATGGAGGATGCAAGGAAAATGGAAAAACCAGGATTTGTGGAGACTGGTGATGATACTGCACATCCTATTGTGCAGATTGGAAAAATTCCTTTGTCTATGAAGGATGGGAAAAAGAAATACCTATCCGATGTATTTCATGTCCCGAATATCACCAAGAATCTGGTTTCTGTTGGTCAAATGGTTGAGCAGGGCTTGCAGATCAGATTTAATCCTCATGGATGCTTTATTAAGGATATGAAAAATAAAGGTCACTTGATAGCAAAAGGAAAGAAGAAGGGCAGAATGTTTACGTTGGATGCAGACATGTCTGAATTGAGTGCAGCAATGTTTGCACATGGGACCGGTGTAGTTGCAGATATTGATATCTGGCATAAACGCATTAGTCATGTTAATGTACATCGACTAAAATCAATGCAGGCCCAAAATATTGTTGCAGGATTGCCTAAATTCAAGGTTGCAGAAATGCATAAGGTATGTGAAGCCTGTCAGTTTGGAAAACAGGCAAGGAAACCATTTCCTAGACATGTTCAAGAGAGTAAGAAGCCATTGGAATTAATCCACTCTGATGTGTGGACTACTAAAGCTGTATCTCTTGGAGGCTGTCATTATTTTGTCACTTTTATTGATGACTATAGCAGAAAAGTTTGGGTGTATTTTATGAAAGAGAAAAGTGAAGTTTTTGGGCATTTCAAAACTCTTAAAGCTATGGTTGAAAAAGAAACAGGCCTGCAAATAAAATGCCTAAGGTCAGATGGAGGGGGAGAGTACCTCTCAAATGAGTTTGCAAGGTTCCTGCAGGAGCATGGCATAAAGCAGCAATATTCATGCAGTCATACCCCACAACAAAATGGAATTGTAGAAAGGAAAAACAGGCATATTGGAGAGGTATCTCGTGCCATGCTCAACGAAAAAGACTTGCCAGATTTTTACTGGGCTAAAGCAGTTGCTACAGCAGTCTATATAATGAACAGGACTCCCACTGCAGCAATACATGGGATGACTCCAGAGGAGAGGTATACTGGTAGGAAACTAGATATTTCTCATTTGAAAATTTTTGGTTGCATTGCCTATGTACATGTGCCAGATGAGTTGAGATCCAAGTTGGATCCAAAAGCTGAGAAGTGCATCTTTATTGGTTACTCTCTGCAGCAAAAAGGGTATAGATGCTATAACCCTTCTACTCGTAAGTTTACAGTGAGCAGAGATGTTATTTTTGATGAGATGAGTAGCTGGTATAAACCAGTAAATGTGATTGATGATGTAGATGTACAAAATGGTAATGCTGCACAGAATTCACAGCAGCAGTCACAAAATATTAGTGGACCTGGAGCGTCCTCTAGCAGTGGTTCACATTCTTCGCCATGGACATGCAGATTGAGATCAGGAGAATCTTCTCAAAGCAATGCAGATAGTGGTATGCAGGTATCACGAAAAGGAAAAGAGAAGGTTGATCAGCCCATGTTTGATGTGAATGCAGGTCACTCTTATATGGATGGTGAATCCAGTGGCTCAGAACAGAGCATTGATGATGAGTTGGGTATCCCCTCTATTGTTACACCTGGAGTAAGGAAGACCAGGGATGTTTTGAGAGCACCTGGAAGTGAGCCTACTTTACGTAGGTCTACCAGAGCTAGGTATCCTGTGGATAGGCTGAAATATGATGGATTTACAGCCATCCACTATGCATATATGGTCAAAGTGATACAGGAACCAGAACCCACTTCTTTTGAGCAAGCCATGGGAAAAGAAAAATGGGAGAAAGCCATGGATGAAGAAATGGATGCCTTGGAAGCAAATGCTACATGGGAGTTGGTACCTTTGCCTAAAGGTAAGAATGCAATTGGTTGTAAGTGGGTTTATAAGGTGAAGCACAATGCAGATGGTTCTGTGAACAGATACAAGGCAAGATTAGTAGTCAAGGGGTATGCACAAACATATGGCATTGATTATGAAGAAACATTCAGTCCGGTTGCAAGGATGGCAACCGTAAGAGCAGTCGTTGCTATGGCTGCATCAAAGGGATGGTCTTTACATCAGATGGATATAAAGAATGCCTTCTTGCATGGTGATTTGCAAGAAGAGGTCTATATGGAGCAGCCACCAGGTTATGTGCATGCTGTTCATCCTGAGTTTGTTTGCAGGTTGAAGAAAGCCTTGTATGGCTTGAAGCAAGCACCTAGAGCATGGTCTGACAAGATAGGACAGTATCTTGTCACTATTGGCTTTCAGATTTCCAAGGCAGATTTCTCACTTTATGTGAGAAAAACAGAGAAAGGTATTATGCTGCTTGTCATTTATGTTGATGATTTGATTATGACAGGTGACAGTGGTGAAGATATCCTTCATGTGAAAATGCTATTGAAGTAGAAGTTTGAAATGAAGGATTTGGGAGAGCTGCGTTATTTCTTGGGCATTGAGGTGATTAGATCACCAAGTGGGATACAGCTCTTGCAGAGGCAGTATGGATTGGACACGCTGTCCAAATATGGGATGACAGGCTGTAAGCCTATTTCAGTTCCTTTGGAGCAGAATGTGAAGCTAAGCGCAGATGCAGGTGAGCTTTTGGAAGACCCTACTATGTACAGACGCATAGTAGGAAGCTTGATTTATATGACTATTACCAGGCCAGATTTGAGCTATGCTGTTGGATTGGTAAGTCAGTTTATGCAGGCTCCAAGGAAACCGCATTTGGATGCGGCTAGACGCATACTCAGGTATGTGAAGTCCACATTGCAGTATGGACTATTTTATGAGACTGGGGTTCAGATACAGTTGCATGGATACACTGATGCTGATTGGGCTGGTAGCATTTCTGATAGACGTTCTACCAGTGGATATGTGTTCTCTTTTGGGAGTGCTGCAGTCACTTGGAGTAGCAAGAAATAGTCTACAGTTGCCTTGTCGAGCACAGAGGCTGAGTACAGGGGTGCAGCAATGGCTGCATGTGAGGTAGCTTGGTTGCATAAGCTACTTTATGATATGCATCAGCCTACAGATGGGCCAATCGTCATTTATTGTGACAACATGAGTAGTATACACTTGGCAAATAACCCAGTCTATCATGCTAGAACAAAGCACATTGAGGTGCATTATCACTATGTGCGGGAGAGGGTTTTACTAGGTCTTATTGATCTAGTTTATGTCAGCACAGAGGATCACGTAGCTGACATATTCACGAAGGCATTGGGCGCAGAGAAGCTGCGCAAGTTCAGAGACCTGCTTGGTGTGCAGGAATTGGGATTGAGCTCGAGAGGGAGTGTTGAGATATTGAGCTCCACTCGTGATACGCCAGGGTGACCGTTGTGTATTTATGTCACTGACTTGTCAGTTGCAGATGCGGTTGGTACACCGCCCATGAATAATAGCTAGATGATAGCTATCCTTATCTACTCTAGTTCGTGGCTCAGTTAGTATGCCACCTTAGTTAGTTGAGTCTGGTTTGAGACCCATATATAGGGTTCTTCTATTGCTTTGTATGAGAGTTCTTTTTGGCTTACACAACTAAGAAGAGGAAAACTGTTTTGAGCCTCCACCCTTGTGTGTATTCTCCCATTGTGCAAGCAAGAAAGCTACAAGTGAGTCTCCTTCCTTCTCTTCCACAATCTTGTCACTATGTCCCCCAACATCCACATTTTTCCTCGCTGGGAATATCAACATGGCAAGAGCAATCTATTTAAGTAAACATGGATGAGATGCATAACTGAAAAAAATTCTTTCATCCTTCAATGATATGCACATATTTGATAAATGAAAATGGAATCAAGAAATGGAGGTTGGTTGAGGGTCTTACCACTGCAAGTAAGTGATTCACCGATTGCAAGTACTTGACCTTGCGATATTTCTTTCTGCAATACAAGAGAATCATGTACTCAAATCAAGGTTATGCATCAAGACATGGTAAATGGTAATCATGATAAAAGAGGACTGAAATAAATGCTAAAATTCAATTGATAGGCTCTGATTAATGAGTGGAAGCACTAATATTTGATCTATTGATCAATTTAGAGGCTGAATTGATTAAAAATCTCTCATTAATAAAGTGAAAAAGCTTAAAACAAGTGGATGTAGAGAGATTTTCAAAGATTAAGCAAGTGAAATATCTCTATTGAACTTGAAGAATATGTTTGATTCACTTAGAATCAACTTTAGTCCATTAGATGAAAAGATTGCTCCAAATCATTCCAACAGCTTCATAGTTCCAAGAATCCAATCAATTCAACTTGTACTTGTTTGAAAACCATCAAATCCTTGAAGGATCACTACCTTGAGTATTCTTAAGCACTTGAATACCAAAGATTTAAGATCTTCGACCAAAAGCCCTAAAATATGACTCCATCATGCACTCTAAGAAGCTCAATATGCTGAAATTTCTCTAATTTCTTCAATCTTCCACATCAATGTTTGCTTGAACAATGTCCTTTGACCTTGGATACAAGCTTTCTTGAAGATCTTGAAGGCTTTAAAAGGAATTTCAGCAATATCTTGCTATCCGTGGTCATTGGGTGAAGAAGAAAGATTGAAGAGACAAAGAAATGGCTCAATCTTGTTGCCATTAATAAGCCACAACCAAATACAGAGTCTCGGGAGAAAAATGATGAGTAATCATGTGACATTTATCAAGGTTCTTGAGCATTGAAGCTACTGCCTTGTTCTGCCATTGCTAGGGGTTGATGAAGCTGAAGAAATAGCTCAAAAGCTTGAAGGATATGCTGCCCTACTTAGCGAGTGTGCTAATCTTGATCACTAATCACCCTAGAGATGAGCAAATCTTGTTGAAGAAGATGATTGATGTTACTAAAATTAGTACAAATTGTATCGAATTTTTTGGACATGTTCTTGGAGCAATCCCTTAGTCAATGTTGATACTATGGTGCTCTATGTGATGCTCAAAAAGTTTAGAATCTTTGCCCCATGGTTGCAGAGAAAGAGGAAGTGGCTATTGATAAAGAGAAAAGGATTCTTGTTGTCCACCATAGAAGCTTTAGCGAGAGCTTGAAGAAAAGAAGAAAGAGAAAGTATGTCCTAAAAAGTAACTGGACTATTAACCAATACTAACTCTATTTTCCCCTTCTTTTACCATTCTACCTCCAAAATGGCATGTTTCTTGTGCATGTCCTACATTTTTGTCTATGATGCCTCAAATTTTGCCTTCATATACTCTATTTAGCTCTAACTAGGCTATCCTTGTTCTCCTTGGTCTGTGCACCTATTCATTTCCAAGTTGATATCTTGTCCTTGAGTAACCAATGGTCTTAGAAAGAAATCTAGAAACAGATTGAACCAAATGGATCAAAGACCAATGCTCTGATACCACTTGTCAAGAAGGGGGTTGAGAGGTGAGAGAAAGGAGAGTAGAATAGAGAGAGAAGAGCACAGAGAATGAGTGATGAGGAGAGAAAGACTAGAAAGATAGGAAAAGAGAGAGAGAGAGTCCATGAAAGCTGTGAGCAAAGAGGTGACATGAGAGATAGTAATTGTATTATTGTAAAAAAAGTCCCAAAATTTACATGTCTTACACCTTTTATACTTATGTCGGTGTGACAAAGTATTATCAATCTTTCACTAAATCATATGTCTTCCTAGCTTCTTACACATACTCTAAAAACATCCATAAATGAACATATTATAAAACAAAGTTGAATTCTTTTTTAATTGAACATGGAATGATACAATCATTTTAATGGTTAAACATCTTCATGCAATGTATACATACTCTAAAACCACCTATAAATGCACACAAACTTATAAAAACATATGAACAATACATCCACACATATGCATGTATGCACACACACATTTATGTAAACATATATACACCTATATACATATATAGACACATGTATATGTACATATATACATGCTCATAAATACATAAACATATATGTGAGAGAGAGAGAGAGAGAGAGAGAGAGAGAGAGAGAGAGAGAGAGAGAGAGAGAGAGAGAGAGAGAGAGAATATACACTTATAAAACACACACTTACAAACATGCACACAAATATATGGAAACACATACAAATATATGCATGTAACACACACACACACACACACACACACACACACACACACACACACACACACACACACACACACACACACACACACACACACACACACACACACACACACACACATTAAAGTGCATACACATGCACACATATGAGATGAAAAAATATGCTACATGAGAAAAAAAAGGAGAGAAAATGAAAAAGATAGAGAGAGAGAGAGAGAGAGAGAGAGAGAGAGAGAGGGATGTATACTAGATCATATAGATAGACACACATGTATTGCACACACACACACATGCACGCACGCACGCACGCACGCACGCACGCACGCACACACACACACACACACACACACACACACACACACACACACACACACACACACACACACACACACACACACACACACACACACACACACACACACACACACACACACACACACACACACACACACACACACACACACACACACACACACACACACACACACACACACACACACACACACACACGTGTATGTGTACATACATATGCATACATGGAGCATAAGAAAACCAAGAAGAGGCAAAAGAAAATAATATATGTATGTGTATCATATATACGTATAAACATACATACGTATATGTGTGTGTGTGTGTGTGAGAGAGAGAGAGAGAGAGAGAGAGAGAGAGAGAGAGAGAGAGAGAGAGAGAGAGAGAGGAGGAGGAGGAGGAGGAGGAGAAGAAGCGAAAAGAAATGAGAGAGAAGAGAGAAAAAAGAGAGAGAGGAGAGAAACTAATGAGAGGAGAGTATGTTTACTTATGAGACCACACAAATGGATGCACATGTATAAAACACATACACACTCACACACATCCAAACATGTATATGAGAGAGAAAAAGAGAGGAGGAGAAATAATGGATATACATTTATAAATATACTCTTACAAACACACACACACCCCCCCCCCCACACACACACACAAAAGATGAAGAAAGATGAGAGATAGGAGAAAGAAAAATAAAGGAAATAAAATAAAAATAATGAGAGTGAGAGTGTGGACACACATTTACGAGACCACACAAATAGACACATACACATGAAACACACATATACACATGTATACACATATATATGCACATAAACATATACACGGAGAGAGAGAGAGAGAGAGAGAGAGAGAGAGAGAGAGAGAGAGAGAGAGAGAGAGAGAGAGAGAGAGAGAGAGAGAGAGAGAGAGAGAGAAGGAAACATGTGTCTTTATATGTGTGTATCATTCATTTATACTTGCACACATAGATGCTTACACATATGAATGTCTATGTATAATACACAAACACACACATGAAATTAGAATGTATTATTATATAATATATGTAAAAGATATCATAATAATACTTATAATTATAATTATATATGTTACTATATTTAATGTGGATTGTACTAAATAATAATGATGATATATATGATATAATTATATGTTAATTCAATAATATACATATTATTTATAGTTATTAATATATTAATACAAATGGTTGAATATTAATAATTAGTACATCAATATATTAAGCAAAAAGTAATAAAAGATGTATAATATAAATGTACAAAATAATTAATAAATAAGTTTACATATATATATACATATTATGTATCATGTATATACATTAATATATAATTGAAATTTGTAATATTAGATAAAATATTAAAATTTTAACTAATTATTATTATATTTAATTATTCTTTGTGTATTGTCAATACTAATGATAATTATGATATATGTGTTATAACTATTAATACTTTAATATATGTGATTATGTGTATAATAATTAATATGTAGTATCATATAATAATGTAATTAATGAGGTATTATTTTGTTAATTATCAATGTGTCTATTAACTATTATTAAAAGATGTACAATTGTATTTCAATTAACACATTATGCATATATTTTACTAATATATATATAAAGAGAGAGAGAGAGAGAGAGAGAGAGAGAGAGAGAGAGAGAGAGAGAGAGAGAGGAGGAGGAGGAGGAGGAGGAGGAGGAGGAGTAATTCTCAATATAGTTTACGGGTTGTCAATTTTTTGCAATATTGTAGGCTTAGAGTGTGAGGATAATATGCATGCCATGATAGGCTCAATGTGGATAGAAATCATCATTAAATATATTTGCCTTTGAGGAACTTTGAGAAATGGTTGTAAGGGTTTTTTGGAGATTATATCACACTCTATTGAAATGACCCAATCAATGAATCCAAGAAATACTATTCTTGATCCTTTAAAGAAGTAAAACACAAACTGTGTAAATAATCATGATTAATTTTTCCTTATGCACAAAGCTCATCATGGTCACAAAGCCACAAACCAAGCATATGCGATTCTCTTGGACATTTACAAACCAGTCATCATCATCTTAGAATAGATCTAACAAAGCTTTTGGGAGGTACATTGACTTGCATCGATATTTGAACTAGCAATATCTATCCAATTTTAGATATTAGAGCTATTCTAAAGATGAGATATAAGAACAAGACATTCCTCAGCATCACACAATGCCAAGATGGTGAAAGTTTATATGAAGGCCCTTTAACATAGCTAGCATATCTAATAACATTGGAGAATTTTAGCATTAGAAGTATTTCCATATGTACACCTCTTTGGGAAATCCTTCATCCTTTACTTTGGTTATTCAAGTTATCCCTATCACTCCATCACCTACTAAAGAATCATTTACACAAGAAATCTAGCCTTGATTAAAAATATTTAGTCTTGGTTCATGTAGAGTTCTTCGTTCTTATGACTCCTTGCTTTCAATAGGTGACCTTTTTGGGCTACTTCTCTCCACATTAATGCTTGTTTAATGTGGCCCTACATACTCTTAAGGTGTAAGTTCCTCATGGAGGATTTCGCAAGCCATGACGAGATCAATGTGATAAGGTGGTTCTAGAAATTGTTCTATTGCTAGAGTGATTGGGTCATTTTCTTTGTATGACTTCTTAAGGCCTACAACCAATTTCATTTTCTGGTTCATAACTAGAATAAAAGATAAACTATATTCTAGGACTTTTTCTATTCTAATGCTCATTCATCAAACTTGTATAGAAAGGTTTTTGAGCTAGAGTCATTGAGTAATTCATATATTGGATGTTTAGTGGCCATCCATTCATACCTATTAGCAATTAATTTCTCTATAAAGACATCATAAGCAATGATGCTATAAAAGTGGACTCCAAGGTCCTCCTTATTTATGTTGGTCAAGCATTTTATCACACTCTATTAATGAAGGATTTTCACTTGGCTTTATGAAGCAAGATCTCTTTTTTCTTTTTACTAGCACAACTAATAGATATTTTAGTTTTTAAAGTAGATAATCATGTGATATGAATTATCAACATCTTGGCCCCAAATTTCAAATTATTAACTTCATTATCTTGAAGCATTGATCGGTTTTGCAAATATCCTAATGTGCATAGACTACACCATGATAAAAATTGAAATGCTTGTCACACATTAATTACTTATTGATAACCAATATATGAACATGTCCACATTCTTGATGATATGATTATGGGTATTGGATTTCACATCCAATATATATTAACTAATAATATTTGTTGCTAAGTCCTAGGGTATTTCTACCTAAGCACATTGATAGAGAATGAAATCATGCCACACCAAGGTGCTACTATTTTCTAATGTTCATTTTTTCCTAATCCTAAGCATGTTAGTATAGGATGCAAGTATACTATACCAAGGTGCTACTAGTATTTAGCATTCATTTTCATTATCTATTATGTTTTTATTCTGGATCATAATCCCTAATGAAGAACATGGCCCCTACCATGATAAACCCAGCAATATATGGTGATGCATTTCAATACTTTTAAATTATACATCTTCTTAATGAAAAATATTTGTTTTTTACATTTTAGTATAGGTATAAGCAAATAAACCAAGATGAATAAAATAAACTATTATTAGTAACTTTTTATTTTACCTAGAAAGTCTTGATCAAGAGAGCCCTTTAAAAAACTACTCAAAGTTGATAATATCTAGAGTAGAAAAGTATAGTTTTTTTCCATATGAACAAAAATTGAGTTGCGATTGTGATGTGCCTATCTAGCAAATCCTTGATGGCATGATTTTGGTTGTCTATCAAGAGATATGATTAGGTGACTCCATTCGAAACTCCCATGGAATATCCAAACTTTGTGGCCTAGGGTTTGTTAAGTTTACCCTTGTAGAGGAAACTATGCTCCATCCCCACTACTATTGACCTACTAGCAAGGTTCCTAAATGACTTCTAAGGTCACCTAATAAGTTTCTAGCATTGTTTATATGTAGTTTCTTACATTAGAAAATCCAAACCAAAGCAAACTTGTGTCACACTTGGTTCAAAGAGAGTGAGAAATGAGGGGGAGCTAAATGCATCAACCCCTCTACCCATAGGGTAAAAGTCTTAATCCAGTCCCCTAAAATGATACAAGGTCAGGATCTGTAGCAACACTCTAAGAAAGTTAGTAGTCGGGTCTTTTCTAATTCTCCTAATCTAATGTGTTCTTGAGAGTGAACCTCTCGATTAACAAAGACCACCCTACCATAGTACAAATCCATATGGATTCGCCTTGCCACTTTCATTTGTGATGGGTTTGCTTAGTTACCTAATTACCTACCACATTTATTTTTACACATAAAAGCAACTTCCTTAATTAACCCATTAAGAATTAGATTCATTCACATAAATTAATCACAAATATGAAAACAATAGAAATATAGTCCTTTTGAAAAATAAAACCTTTAAAGGTTGGATAATATCTTTGTTTTATTACATCTTTAATAGTTCATATACAAGACTTTGATGAGAGGTAAGAATCATCAATCCATCCTAAGTTAGCATCGGCACCTTCTGACAGAATCATCTTGAGCTCATAGGGGGTTAGGATAATCCTAGAGTGCCCAAGGAATTACAATGAGAGCCCCTTTGACTCCTTGGCATCTCATAGCTAATATGTGAACCCTATAGAGAGACCTCTTACTTCTTTCAATGCCCTAGTGTCTAGACTTTATTGGTACCAATTTAAATTAGAATGCATAATCATCCAAGAAAACTTTCCTAGTGCATCAAACAATTCTTGAAATACAATCTATGCATTGGAATCCATTCTAGGTGCCATTTTCTCCAGCCTAAGGTTTGGCTTGACTTGTCTAAGTTGTCATGGATTTAAGGATGACATCATCCTAGTCTCTTGAATAGAATTCAACTTTGGTTTACTTTGACATCTTTAATTGAATCTAGATCCTCTTGGGGATCTTTGATATCCTTAAAATTTAACACTTAAGTTGTCATGATCTTTATAGTCCCTTTGAACCATAGTCCTCCGTTGTGGACATAGAAATTTAACTTCATGACTTGTTTAAGGCTGCATGAAGTTTTCTCTACAAGGATTTTGAAGTAAAATCCCTTAAATAAGTATAGTCCTCTAGACCTTGATTGAGTTAATCTACTTTGTTTGTCCTTTGTCTTGGGTTTCATAGTAAGACTGGAATCTTACTAGTGTAAGTAAATGTTATCCTTTGGCTAGGGTGTACTTATCCTCCTTAGCTAAAATTTTCCTATGGTAAGATCTTAACAAAATGTGTTCTTAAGGAAATTTTTAAGGTTATTTAGTTCGGTCAAGGTTAACTATCCTTCTTCACCTACTTAAACTATCTTAGATATTACTTAACTTATTGTTTCTTCTTTCAAGAAGGACTACAAAGACTATAAGTTTCTTCCTTTATTCAATCCATATATGATCATCATAATAACATAACTTATTTTAACTATCACAACAATATGATGATATCGCAACATGCATACTAATCTCATCATGGGAGGGCATACTCCTTTCAGAAATTCCCTCCTAGGTAATTAATTTGATGTCTATCTACAAAATCCTAAAGCATCATAGGGATGCTCGAGCTCCAATAGTTGTGTTATATGATTATCAAGGACATGCCGCTTTTTTATCGAAGGGTTATGAATTGAGGGAAGGTTTTCTTAGAGAACCTCTAGCACGAATGAATGCCCAAAGCTAGTACGAGTTGAAAATGGTCCACAATAAGTCACATTCAAACAGAATTCCATGGTTCTCAATTTTCTACAAGCTACTATATTGGACCCACTTACAAATCAACCATTTGTTGGATCCCATGTATATTTTCAAGAATGTGGGAAGCTTATTATTGGACCACATCACAAGAAAGAGAGACAGTGCATGGGCATGAATGGATTTGAAGGAGGTAGGCAAGTTGGAGGTGCTTTGGCCATAGTCGATAAGCAACCTATTTAGAACCCTTATAAAAAAACATAGATAATGTTTATTTATGGAAAGTTGTTCTTCAACATAAGAGAGTGCACTTGAGTTTGATCCAATGTGATAGGTAGGTCTCTTACATATGCCATGTCTTGTCTATCCCCCATGTTCCTTTGCTTTGGAGCTATCACAAGTACACAAATCCTCTAATGCATCACCCATCTAGCTTCTCTTTAGGTCTTTGTTGGTCTTGAAACTTTGAGCATCCTTAAGTTCAAGTGTTAGTACAGTGATGAGGACAAAATTCAAGTGAAATTGCTAGATTAGATGAGATCTTGATTATAAAAGAGTGAATCTCATTATTGGGGGCTCAGGGGTGATGTTAGTACAAAGATAGGATGCTTGAATATTTTTATTTCTTTTTGAAAGATGGATCCTTTGGTAGAGTGTGGGTGGAAGGGGTGTAGGGTTTAGGCACAAAATATGGTTTGAATAACTTGGGGGATACCTAGAAAGAATATTAGTAGATTTAGAGTGTGGGTGGAAGGGGTGTAGGGTTTAGGCACAAAATATGGTTTGAATAACTTGGGGGATACCTAGAAAGAATATTAGTAGATTTTGATGAGGTATTTAATGATGATTCTAAATTGGAAAGAGGGGGAGGACAAAGAGTACTAAGGTATCTCTCTCTCTCTCTCTCTCTCTCTCTCTCTCTCTCTCTCTCTCTCTCTCTCTCTCTCTCTCTCTCTCTCTCTCTCTCTCTCTCTCTCTCTCTCTCTCTCTCTCTCTCTCTCTCTCTCTGTGTGTGTGTGTGTGTGTGTGTGTGTGTGTGTGTGTGTGTGTGTGTGTGTGTGTGTGTGTGTGTGTGTGTGTGTGTGTGTGTGTGTGTGTGTGTGTGTGTGTGTGTGTGTGTGTGTGTGTGTGTGTGTGTGTGTGTGTGTGTGTGTGTGTGTGTGTGTGTGTGTGTGTGTGTGTGTGTGTGTGTGTGTGTGTGTGTGTGTGTGTGTGTGTGTGTGTGTGTGTGTGTGTAGCATTTGAATGGAGGTATTGACCAACCTTAGGCTTAAGGCTACATGCTATAAGCTGTGTGTGTGTGTGTGTGTGTGTGTGTGTGTGTGTGTGTGTGTGTGTGTGTGTGTGTGTGTGTGTGTGTGTGTGTGTGTGTGTGTGTGTGTGTGTGTGTGTGTGTGTGTGTGTGTGTGTGTGTGTGTGTGTGTGTGTGTGTGTGTGTGTGTGTGTGTGTGTGTGTGTGTGTGTGTGTGTGTGTGTGTGTGTGTGTGTGTGTGTGTGTGTGTGTGTGTGTGTGTGTGTGTGTGTGTGTGTGTGTGTGTGTGTGTGTGTGTGTGTGTGTGTGTGTGTGTGTGTGTGTGTGTAGCATTTGAATGGAGGTATTGACCAACCTTAGGCTTAAGGCTACATGCTATAAGCTTATATAGCCATAATGTTTTTCCTTGTTACTAAGCTTTTTCCTTTCGATATCAACACTTGTGGGAGCAGATGATGGAAATGAGAAGGCTAGTTCATGTTCCCTTGCTTCTTTTAAAGAAAATTCTTTAACTTTAGGTAGCCTTTGGCCTCTTTCATATGCATGTATTACATCGGTTCATGTAGCATGAGTACATCTTTCTATGAAGTATTGTACAAAAGATTAGTGATTATATAGTAATCAAGGTATTATATAAAACATATAGTTGTGTTGAACATAAAAACCATATCTTTATATAATATAGGCATATAAATGCAACCTAGGTTTCCAATTCTTGAGTTTCCAAATGAAGCAAAATAAATATTGCCATCAAATTCCATGCTCTATGGGGATTTTCCTCTAATGAGTTGAGATTTCTTAAAAGAGTTGTCCTCATGGTAAGGTAAGATTATAAGCAAATGCAAGTGTCTTCATCCATGATCTAATCAATATGCTTCTACGATCTGTGCAATTCCAAAAGAGCTAAGCACATCTTTCGCTTCTATTTTGGATAGAGGAAAAATGGTGAGCTAATAGACTTATCCTTTGTGGAAATCTTGTTCATCAGAATCTTCAAGGAAATGTTCAAGTTTCAAATATGGAGTTGCCTTCCATAATGTACATATTTCTTTGTTTCCAAATTCTAAAAAAATATACTTTTAGCATATACACTTGGCACTTTTCCTAAAAATCCTCTCTTCATACATTTCCATAAAATCTTACTTGATTATGTTTATATTATCAACAACTATTCATTTGGATGTTGATCAAATAAAGTTGACTCTATTTAGTACTTCACATATTCATTAGGGACCTTTATCATTAATCTAAAAGAAATTCATGATTCTTTCCTTAGACTATAAATGTTGTTAATTGTTATCCCAAATATCTTGTCATTTTTGCACTACTTTGAAAAAAATTCCTAGACAATGTACCCAAATAGATTGCAATAATGATATATCTCCCCTCTTGTGAATTGCTCCCATGTATTTTGCACTATCAAGTATCACCTTCAAAAATCCTACCAATGGTTGCACCACTTTAATTCAAAAATCCTAATCTTTTGATTATATGGTAGCATATCATACTAGTCCTTATTCTAAAGGCCAGTTGACTTTGCTATTACCTTTTCCAATCAACTCCTTAATTATGATAAACCAAGGTAATCCATCTTTTAAGACATAACAATTCCCCATGCTACTGCCTGCTAGCCTTGTTTCCTTTATAGTCCCATAGGATTGAACAACAATCTCTCTCAATCTTTTGTAACCACATTGTATAATTTGTTGAAACAAAAGTCAGAGAATCATGCTTTAGACCCCACTACAAGAGTCACTACCATAAGGAAAGCTAAGCAGAGATATAATCCATACAAGAGGCAAGTCCAATCTTGAGCAGACCTAGTACTTCATCAAATACCTATTTGGTGTCATTTCTTTGATAGCTCATTATTTCTTAAAGCATTGCTTATCTTGATATTAGAGCTCTAACTACAAAGATCTTAAGTGTATTGTTTGCCTTGGGAAGCACAACTATACCCCTTACCTTGGGTGAATGGATATAATGTCAAACCTATCCCAAAAATTCCTATTTGACCAGCTAGAGAGTCAATTGTTCTCATGGAAATCAAGTGACAAAGTAGACCTAGTGCCTTGAATTGTAGTATCTTAACCCTATCCTAGAACTTCCTATTTGACCAACTAGAGAGTCAATTGCTCCCATGGAAATCAAGTGACAAAGTGGACCTAGTGCCTCACACTATCTTGAAGAACAAAGCCTCATTGAGCTACTTCCTAAGCCTTCATGCCTTGAGTTGCCAAATGCACACTTGAAAAATAGTACTACAACTAAGGAATAAGCCAACCCCTACATACATCTCTAACTTGGTATCCTCATGTACAATCACAGGTCACATGAGACATTTGAACCTTGAGAGGGAGGAGAAACCCATGCAACAAGATATAGGCCGTTGATAGAAACATCTACACATAAAGAATTACAAACCCTAAAAGACTTGAACGAGCTAAGAGTCGTTCCTCTAGAATAAGCCACTCCTATCCCTACATGGTCTCGCATGCCATTTCCTACTCACAGTACAGAATCTAATGATACTCCAACCACATTCGATCATCATAATTGATTCTAGTTACTCCTCCCTCTATGAGCAATGTACTAGTCTTCCTTTGGCTTAGAGTATATGATTATTTGTTCTATCATGTGTCCATTAGTGTCGTAATTGATGGTCTCTACTTCATTGATAGATATTTCATCCTGAATAACTGCCTTCCAAGCACAGAGAATCCCAAGAAAGGGAGGCTGTGAGTACTCTCACATACCCAGAAACCATTAAAGAATCATTTCAAACCTCTCTTCTTACACACAAAAACCATGAATCACTGCACACAACATATTTTATGACAAATTACTTCCTCATTACCTCTCTCGAGATTGGACATGAAGCACAAAAGAAGGGAACGAGAGTTGCGCAGAATGAGAGAGAGAGAGAGAGAGAGAAAGAAAATCATGAGATTAGAAGATAAAGGAGAGAGGTAGTTAAAACCACCTTTTCCAACCTCCTCTCCCATGACCTTTCAAACCTCTTTTTTTAAAATTTCATTTTATGGAAGCACAAAATACAAAATTATTCTTAGGTTCATAGCCTTTATAGTTTGTTAGGCCAAGTACAAATGAGATTTACATGTCTAAAAGACCATGTAGTTTGCACTACATTTGACAATACGTAGCATTGATTTTTGACAAATTTTGCACTAAAATAAGGGTTCATCATTTCTCCCACACTGGAAAGGTGAGCTCCTGCAAACCAATATTGGTGAAGACCTGCAACTCTTCATCACTTTGCTTCATCAAAAGGCTTCTTTGACCTTGAAACACTCCCACACTAATTCTTTAGACTCCACCAGAACATATGAAAGATCTCCCATCCGTCTTTGGTCCATAAAAGAACGTCTCCCACAGCATGGTAAAAATGTGGTTTTCCACCTTGAAGCTTTGTGCAAGAAAGGCCCCATAAAAAGATTTTGCAGTGCAACACACCCTCACTTAAGATTTGGTCGATGAAGATCTCCTCCCATGGCCATTTTGTCTTAGACATGAGCTTGATTGTAGCTTAGACTTAACTATTATTATATTTTTTTGTGGGAAAGAGAAGAGGCTAAGGATTGTGTGAATTGACCTTTAACTATAGGGTTTTCTCAATTAGGATTGAGAGAATATATATGTTGACTGCTGTGAATCCATCATTTTGGCTTCAACGCGCGCATTTGACGATTGATGGTAATGGAGAAAAGCAGTGGATACGCTCTATTTATGGCATAGTACATCTTTTGTAGTCGATTGCAAGCTGTGTTAAAATATATGCTGCGATCATATCTTGCACCCAGATCTTGTTGTCATGCTATAGCATGAATCATGATGCACTAGAAATACCTTCTTTTCATCTGTCTATTCGCTGGTCTTCAGATGCTTTTCTTTGTGCTTGCTTTTGGTCTTTGCAATTTCCTTTGCTTTCATCCAGTAGGAAATCGATGCTAAGCCGCTCATGCTTAAGTGCATAGGATATGCAGATTTCAGATTTTGATAGCTTTGTTCTTCTCTATTTGCTACTGAAAATCCATGTTCTCTGCTCTTATCAATCTTTTGCTTCTAATGAACAGCATCGAATGCCAGCGGACATAGTCTTTCTCTACTTTTGGCTTCTTTCCTAGCATTCCAGATCGCCTCCCTCCCGGCAAACGCACCAAATGAATAACTGCCTTCCAAGCACAGAGAATCTCGAGAAAGGGAGGCTGTGAGTACTCTCACAGACCCAGAAACTATTAAAGAATCATTTCAAACCTCTCTTCTTACACACAAAAACCATGAATCACTGTGCACAACATATTTTATGACAAATTCCTTCCTCATTCCCTCTCTCAAGAGATTGGACATGAAGCACAAAAGAAGGGAACGAGAGTTGCGCAGAATGAGAGAGAGAGAGAGAAAAAATCATGAGATTAGAAGATAAAGGAGAGAGGTAGTTAAAACCACCTTTTCCAACCTCCTCTCCCACGACCTTTCAAACCTCTTTTTTTAAAAATTCATTTTATGGAAGCACAAAATACAAAATTATTCTTAGGTTCATAGCCTTTATAGTTTGTTAGGCCAAGTACAAATGAGATTTACATGTCTAAAAGACCATGTAGTCTGCACTACATTTGACAATACGTAGCATTGATTTTTGACAAATTTTGCACTAAAATAAGGGTTCATCTCAAGTTCAAAATTGATGTATTTGTCCATAGACCATCATGCAAAGTGGCATAGAGGGCAAGTTTGTGCCCGACATGGCATTTTCATCCACAATCTTTCCATGAGTGCTCGCCTTCTTGACTGCTTTTTTTAAGTTATCTTCATAATTAGAGAAAGGAAAATTGATGGTTCCAAGAACATGCATCCAATCATGCTCATCCTTTGGACATATGATGTACCTGGTTAAAGGGCCATAGTTGGGTTTGCTATGTGACCCTCCCTTGAGCATAGTAGAAATAGTATTCAAGTCAATGTGTGAGGCCTTCCATGTATCCATCTCTATGCAAACTACTTCTATTCAACATTCAAAGAACATTAATCCATTGCCCCATTCCTCAATTACTCAAGTACTTCTCATCTAGGGTTTGCCTGCTAGCAAAATGTCGTAGTCTAATTCCTTCATAATGATGAAGTTCATCGAAAAATGGACAACTACAATCTTTATTGGCAAATCTTTCAAGGCTTCACATGGCCTAACTTTACTGTCATTGCTCCACATTAAATTGAAACAAGTAATCTCCACAAGGGACTAACCTAAGCTTGTAGTACCACACATAGCTTAGAACACTTACTCCCATTTTTTTGTCACTCCATGCTTGATAATTCTTGATGATCTTTTTTTCTCAATTTTTGGTGCTAAGGTTTTAGGTGCTGCATTAGGTAGCTTCCTCCTTGAGGTTTATCTAATAGCATTGTTGCTTTTTAAATTAATATTTGCATATGCCCTCCTCTTTTTCTTCTCTTTATTCTTCTTAATAAGTGAAGAAAAATCCATATTACTAGATCTTGGTAGTACCGTCACTTCATCATATAGTGATTCTACTCCAAAAAGTTATAAGGGTGCTATGGGATGATTTTGTTGTTGGTGGAGACTTTCCTCTTTGGATAGTTTGTGTATAGATGCGAGATACCACACTTAGAACATCTAAGTTTAGCCTTATCTTTGTTGACTTATTTCTTTTCAGGGCATAGAGATGAGATGTATCTATAGGTTACAGGTTATTGAGGTTGCAATTTTATGGAACTAGACCCCCTTTCTCTGCCTAACGTTATCATTGGAATCGATCTGTAGTCCATGAGAAGTTATTTACCTCTTCATTGCATGAGATCTAAGGGTTATGGGTCCTATTCCAAAGGCTCATTCACATAATGAGTAGGAGCAATGCTTTGGGGAAGCATTATGATTAGTGCAAGGGTCTAGCTATCATAGTCGGTGAAAAGAAAGCCGGCTCTAACTAAACTAGACTAGCATTTAATTCCTAGAAGCATGAAATGGAACAACAAGAAATGTTGAACTTCCATTAATTCTAAGCACCATGAATCCATGGTTGTTGCAAGAAAGCACAAAGAAGAAAATACTAGTGCTAAACTAAGATAAGATGGAAAATATGTATTTTTCAAATGATAAAAAAAGTTCCTACAATAGCACACTCTCTCCTATTTATAGTTCTCCTCCAAGACTAACTAGTGCCTGTTATTTTCAGGTTATTTACAAGGATTTGCACTTCTTCATCCTTTGTTATCCTTCATTATAGACCATCACAACCTGAAATAGCTTTGTCCTCAAAGCTTATATGATGGAAATGAAAGAACCAAGGGACTCCCACAAATAACTAAAACAAAAAGAAGGCTATTGAATGGAAACATAAGTGATAAAGTATCTCCCATGAGAAAGAAGAGTCACAAATAAGGCAAAACTATACAAATCTAGGTATTGTCGAGAATAGGGTTGCAAGAGAAAAATGGCTAAATGTGGAAGACACTTCATATTACCCATCCAAACCATAATGCATCAATTCAAGTGGCTTCTTGCATACATGCTCTTCATGTGGAAACGCATGCCTTGCCTTCTAAATTGAGATGCTTCACATACTTTATGCATCCCATCAAATCTAAACTTAAGCAAACCATCCACAATTTGTTTTGACTACATGTCTATCAGTTGGTTGCACATTCACATGACCAATTCTCTTATGCCAAATTTCAATATCAGCCATAATACTTGAGCCTTGCACAAACATGGAAAACTTGATTTCAAGTAGACTTACATCAAGAGTAAACAATTTTCCAACATGTTTTTCTTTTGCAATCAACTTGCAATTGGTTTAGGATCTTCTATATAATAACCATCAAATATGAACCGAACCTGCAATCTTTGTTCTACCATTTGACCAAATTTTCTATAATATTTGGTACATGTAGCACATCAGCCAAATACTTAGTTTTACCATTCTACATATTCAAAGGAACATTTTCAACATGAGTAATAGGGTGAGCTGTATCATTCCCTATCTCCACATAGCCTGGAGACTCTGGACTCTATACATATCTCTAAACCACTCTCCATAATAAGTCATGTAGTTAGAGCACCTAAGTTTACCTACCATACATCATTCTTTGATGAACCATTGAGATAGTCATAGTATTTATTCATGAAGTGTTGCACAACAAATAACTATTCACTTTTATCATCCTTGTTTTTGCTACTCGATGCCTTATTTCCTTGCTACTTCTTCCCATTTCTAATTTCAATATTCTTAAGAGATGTATCTAAGTGGTGCGCAGATCGGATGCTGTATGCTCACGTAGTGAACGCCGGAAGGTCCCCAAGAACAAAATAACTCTACTTTTTGCACAAAACTCAAGGTAGAAAGCATGCACAACATGAACAAGAGACCAATTGGGTGCAATCTCCCCCCATGCCTTGTGTGAGCACTCCACAAAGCATGTATTTTTTTGTATTAATCATCTTCAAGCTCAAATAATAGCCCAAATTACAAAATAGCACGCTTTTGGCTTTTGAGTTTGCTTTAGCACAAAATAGAAATAAAGCTAATGGGTGGGCGCCCAAAGAGTCAGGCATACCCAATACAATGTCCAAATACAAATATCATAATCGTGCGCCCATGCACATACAAAATAATAAATAAATATCCAACGCCTCAATAAATAGGCCCGACAAAATATAGGCGCCATGCCTAAGGTATGCGCCCATCAAAATATAAGTGATAACTCGAATACACGCTATCCTCCAATGCTTTCCTCCGCCATTGCTACTATCTCTACACATCAACTGAAGCATTCACAATCGTTAGTAAAATAATACAATTAAACCGACAAAAGTGAATACCTAGCAATCTTCAACTACATAAATAAATCAACTGGTTAGAAATCAATCCTAACCTTAATTTATCATGAGTGCACACTCTAAACTCATAAACGTTTATTAATTTAATATGTATTTTGCGGAATCACCCGCTATGGAATCACCCATGTACACACTAAATTAATGAAACGCCCGAAAAGGATAGGCGTCCCCATCAACTTCTCGTACAAAGAATCCACTTCGTCTATGAGCCCCGGTCAACAAAGTTTACGGAATCCAGCGTAAAACCTCACGAAATCCACCGTGGCATGGAATCCACCGTGAAATATGCCTCCTGGCATCATAGATTGCACCCAATTGGTCTCTTGTTCATGTCGTGCATGATTTCTACCTTGAGTTTTGTGCAAAAAGTAGAGTTCTTTTGTTCTTGGGGACCTTCCGGCGTTCACTACGTGAGCATACAGCATCCGATCTGCGCACCACTAAGCACCAAAGCTGAAGCAAAAATGAAGCGTTTGCAATAAAATTCAAGAGGCACCGGAGTTTTCAAAGCGAAAACAAGTGGTCTGGAACTCATTGGAAGCATTCTGTTGTCAATCAGAATTTGTTAGATGGCCCATTTAGAGAGGCACAATTTTTGCATTACAAAACCTGATCCAGAAACCAAAAATGGCATCGAGAAGGCCAAGTTAGTAGAAAACGATGCTAGGAATACAATCGTGTTTTCCTCAAATCTGAGGTCATTTGGACCTCCGATTTTAGCCAAACCACTTATGACTAGTGTGAACATAAAGGGCTGAACCAATTTTATGAGTAATTAAGCGTAAGGAATTAAAAACAAACAAAATCTTCATGAGGGGAGGGGGGGATTTTTAGGTGCACCTCTTCAATCCCATGAAATGTGATTTTTCAATTGACACGGACGAAAGAAGCAACCTTGGCTATGAGATGTTGAATTTTTTAGCTCCAAATCGTCATAAAAATCATGAAAAATGATGTATTCTATTGAAAGTTTTGAGCTCATTTGGGCCTTTGATTTTAGTTGATGAACCACTTTACGAGTAGTGTGAACACAAAGGGTTGAACCAATTTTTTGAGTAATTAAGCTTAAGGGGGTTTAAAACCCACAGAATCTTCATGAGGGAAGGGGGAGGGGGGGACATTTTTAGTATAATGAGCGGAGATCATGGGAACATACCAGTCACAATGACGGTATATAAGGCAGAAGAGGGTATTTTGAGGCATCACATAAATTATCAAGAAACTCTCTTTTCACCTTCTCAAGCTTCCATGGATTCTTCTTCCTCTTCTTCTTCTTCTTCTTCCCTTTCCTCTCTTTCTCTCTCTTCTTCCTGTCTTTCTCTCTCCTCTCCCTCTTCTCCTGCAGTCCTTCTCTCTCTTCTCTCCCTTAGTTAGGACAGTTAGGTCTCTTTCATTACAAGTGGTATCAGAGCTTTGTCCTTGATCCTTATCTTTTCCCATAGATTTAGGGCTCTCACAGTTTTCCCACAGTTAGAAAATCCCAGTTACATCTTTCTCACAGGTACACAGGAGTACTCATGCAGGCTGTTAGCCCTCTTGAAGACTATGGCAGCCTTTCTTGGAGCTTTCCCAAGAACCCTGGACACATCTGGAGGCGGGTAGACAAATTTGATAGGTCGTCACTAATTTTCATGTAAGTTTCTTGAGGGTTTTGGGCAAAAAGGAGTGTAGCACAGTTAGAGAAGACCAAAAGCTCAGTTACTTTTCAAGATGACCTTCTCTATCCTCCTTCCTTCAAGCTGCCATGGAACCTTCAGCCCAAGAACCTCAGAGATCTTGCTCCCTCCTCTTTCTCAACGGGAATGGTTTATCCCAGTGCTTCCTCTTCATCTTGATCAGCATCTAGAGCAGCATTGAGCCCTGCTTGCCTTGTTTGGAGCCTCCAGGGAGCAGCCTGAAAAACACGGTGCATTTTGCGCTGGTCTTCGGGCTTACTCCCTCTGCTCCAGCTCAGTCCCAGCCCTCCCTTGCTTCATTTCTTAGCTTTGGCACACCCCTGGGCAAGCTTGAGCACGGGTATTGACCCCCCCCATCAGTTCTTGGCAACACCTCAAACCCTATTGTGGGCAACAGCCACGGTAGCCATGGAACCTTCAGCCCAGATCATGGCACACTAAATCCCCTTAAATTTTCTCACCCCGGGAGCCTTGGGAGCAGCCACAAGCTTCAACAAGTGAAGATATATGACATTGAAGGCCCCCATACAACCACGGGCAGCAAGAAGGTGGGCAACCACAAAGCTCTTGAAGGAGGCAGCCAATAACTCTTCCCCAGGCTTGAATAAGGTATGTCGATCAGTTCTTCCTCTCTTTTACATCCAATTTTTGAGCTCAGCCACTTGATGAGAGAGATGGAAGAAATGCTTGGTTTGAGATTGCCAATGGGATTCCCACCCTCAACCCACACCCTGGGATTAAGATGGAAGAAACGCTTGGTTTGAGATTGCCAATGGGATTCCCACCCTCAACCCACACCCTGGGAATGCATGTATAGCTGGATAATCTTCAATTTCTTTCCCATTGATCAAGATTTAACTCTAATCCTTAATCGTGCTCTTGTTTGATTCCTATTGAAAAAAAAAGGTGTAAGAAGGGTAAGTCATGCAATCAGTGAGTCACTGAATTGCAGAGGTAACCCCTCATTTCCTTATTGATCATGCATATCATGAAAGGCCCAATCCTCAATTTGTAAATGCATATCATGCTGGTTGCTTAATAATAAATGTCTGCCATGTATATTCTGGGCGAGGAAAAGCCTGATGCCAGGCAAGGTGGCAAGACAAAAGAGGCGTGACCCCCCTTGCCATCAAAGACCCTGAAGGGGTGCACAACCTGGCCCGGGGGGGACTTTGCCCACCTCCCGGTGATCCAGAGCCCAAAGATTATTGCAGGTGTAGGTACATTTGATGGAATAGCCTGAGCCCTAATCATTTGAGTCTACAGCCCTCTACATGCATTGGTAATGTCATGTATCACTTGGAAATGTATGGTGGATGCATGCAAGAAGGGCAGGGTATGCAGTCATGGAAATGGTCTCAGAAATAGAACTACGGATGCAAAGGATGTATGGCTCTATGTGGCAATGAGAAACACCAATGAGGCCCTGGATGTCTTGGAATAAGCTCCTCACCATTGGGATAAGGTATGCTCCTTAAGGGAGTCTTTGCAGGGTATTGCAAACAGTCAGTCCCACACAGTCAGCCCATAAAAGTTGATTACAGCAAAGCCTTCTTGTGTGATTGAGCATGGGCCCTATATCTTGATTCGAAGAGGGCATCCCCCCCTTCTATCTGAACTAAAAATCTCCCCATTCTGCCCTACGGTTTGGGAGATACGCTCAGTTTTATGCTTAGAGGTACAGTGGGATAGGCAGTAGTCCTACACAGTTAGCCCACAAAAGTCTATTACAGCAAAGCCTTCTTGTGTGACCGAGTGCAAGCCCCATAGCTCAATTCAAAGAGGGCATCCCCCCCTTCGATCTGAACCAAAAATCTCCCCATTCTACCCTACGGTTTGGGAGATAAGCTCAATTTTGTGCTCAGAGATACTGTGGGACAGGCAGCATTCCTACACAGTCAGACCACAAAAAGTGATTATAGCAAAGCCCTGATCATTTACTGTCAGAGATATTTTTACATAGCCTCATAGAGGGGATTGAGAGCTTTAATTTGAATTAAAAAATTTTGCGATTGGAGCTTCCTAGCTCAAGATATTGTCATTTCTGTAACAAGGGGTCTAGCGGACTGCGCTTGGGATGGCAGGCCACAAGGGTAAAGCAAAGGCCCAAGAGGACTTCCAGTGTGAAATAAGGGACTCCCGTGCCTCAATGAACGATCCTAGCTCAGCCCAGGAGGATTGTGAAGACATGTTTGAAGAGGGTTCCCCCGAGATGGACTGCTTATCTATGCTCAACCAAACCCTATGCCAACATGAGACCCATCATGCTGAACGACATCGAGAGATGGAACAATGCCATAGAGAGATGGAAAACCACCAAGATCACCGTCATTCCAAGATGATGGCCAAGATAGACTTACTCATAGAGCGCATGGACGCCCTCATCCCCACCATTGCACCCCCCTCGAATCGACCCAAGGAGTATGTCCCTCCCCATGAGGCTAACTGCCCTCCCCCCTTGGAGACCGGGCGCAGCCCACAAGGTCTTGGTGGTACCCATGGCGTTCCCCATAGCACTTATGAGACGGATGAGCCTTCCACCCAACATGATGAACCCCTCCTTCCCTCCCCCATTACGAATCCTTCAAGTCCATCCTTGGCAGCACAACTTCCCCTAACGAAAGCTATATGCACACTCATGGGAATGGCTCTAATGCAAATCTTGGGCAGCATGGAATGCAAGGAGTACATGGGCAGCATGCACATGGCAATGGGCAGCATGCATATGGCAATGGAAAGCATGCATATGGCAATGGATAGCATGCACATGGCAATGGGCAACAGCACATGGCAGTTTTGGGCAGCATGGCCATTTTGGATAGCAAGGTCCTAATGTGCAATTTGGTCCTCATGTAATGCATGGACAGCATGGCCCCCATGGAAATTTTGGACAGCCAGGGATTGGACAGCAATGCACATATGGGCAGCACATAGCACATGGCATTCATGGACAGCAAGGTCCAAATGAACTGCGTGACAAGATTGTGTTTACTAAATTTAATGGGCAATCCTCATTCCCAGCTGAATTAGAGAAATGGACCTCTAAATTGGAAGCCTATTTTCTCATTTACCCCTGTACCGATGAGGCAAAGATTATTTTTGCCTCCCTTCATTTGGAAGGTTTTGCCCACACATGGTGGAGATTTGTTCAAAGAGAAAATCAGCAGTTTCATGATTGGGAAGAGTTCAAGATGCATATGATCCAAGTTTTTGTCTCCCCGGTAGAAAAAGAACGCTTGGCTAGGCAACGGTATCAGTTTGATCAGCAAAATCTCACCGTGAGGGAGTACACCAACTAGTTTATGAACCTATCCATGTATGTTGAGGCAGTCTCAGTGATGAGGCCAAATCGCATAAATACATTTATGGGCTAGATGCGCATCTCTCAGCTAATGTAATGGCTCAAAAGCCAGCCACCCTGTTTGCAGCCATAGAATTGGTTGAACGCTATGGTTGGAAATACCGTCGCAATGAGGGCATGCAGCCCATTGCAGGACAACAAAGATACCCTATCAGGCAACCCCCATATGCCGTAATTATCATAGCAACAATGCAGGGAATGGCAGCCCCAAAATCCCCACTTACCCCACTTTTAATGCTGAAAGGAAATATGGCAGTTTTGGGACAGCACCCCCTCCAAAAGTGACCCAAAGTATGTTGAAAATAAGAGATGGAATGGCTTCAGTCCTAACGGTCAAAAATTCATTCCTCTTGAAGTTGTTAAGGATCACAAGGCTAAAGGCTTGTTCTTTAAATGCGGGGATAAGTACATGGCTGATCATGCATCCAAATGCCCCTTTAAGAACGCCATTGTCAAGTTTATAACATGTATGTGCTAGAAGATACTGACAAGTTGGAAGAGGACTTGCATGACAACTCTCCCATGATGACACTTGCTGAAAATGCTGAATATGAGGAGGATCTTGACACCGATCAGTTTTATGACTCACCGGACAGGTTCCCTTTTGACCCCGATGGCTACCCCATTGATGACATGCTTGGGAATGACCCTTTGCACCCCACATTCACCATTGTATCAGCTTGCTCGATCTGCATGGATGCATGGACTGGCTCTAGGAGCCCGAACACCCTACGAGTACATGGTAACATTGATGGAACGAGTGTATATATTCTCATAAATAGTGGTAGCATGCACAGTTTTGTGAATAAATCAACTCTTGGCCATTTGACATGTGTTCCTACTGAATTACAGCAACCTCTTAGGGTTCAAGTGGCCAATGGAAATGAGGAAGTGAGCTCCCATGTATGCACACAAGTATCTCTTATGCTGGCCGAAAATTATACAGCAAAGGTGGACTTAATTACCCTTGATATGGGCCCCATGGATGTTGTTTTGGGATGTGATTGGCTTCAGCAGTTGGGAAAAATCTCTACGGACTTCTCTCAGTTGTATATGGAGTTTGTAATGCATGGGCATCTTGTACATTTGGAGGGAATCAAAGAAATTGCAGATTTTCAGCTTATAACAGTAAGACAACTCAAAAAGGAATTCAAGAAACGCTCCCAGATCTTTGTCTTGCATTTGCATAAGGATAATGATGACCAGCACACCTTGGGGAAGCAAAATGCAGCACTAAAAGCGCTTTTGGTTGAATATGAGGACCTATTTCAACCCCCCACCACCCTCCCTCCTCAGAGATCAGTGGATCACCCGATTGACTTGGAGTCCCATGCCAAGCCCATCAATAAACCCCCATATCGGCTCTCTAAATGTGAGAGAGAGGAAGTAGCTAAGCAAGTCAAGGAGCTCACTGAAATGGGATTCATAGAGCCTAGCTCTTCCCCTTATGCCTCCCCGGTTCTATTGGTTAAGAAAAAGGACGGATCCTTCCGATTGTGCATTGACTACCGTGATCTCAATAAGATCACCGTCAAAAATAGATACCCCATCCCTCGAATTGATGACTTGCTTGATGAACTCAAGGGAGTATGCTAATTCACCAAGATTGATTTGCAATCCGGTTACCACCAAATCAGAATGAGGGTGGGTGATGAAGTCAAAATAGCTTTTCGGACTGACCGTGGCTTGTATCATTTCCTTATCATGCCATTTGGGCTCACTAATGCACCTGCCATGTTTCAAAGCTTAATGAACAAAATATTGCAACCAGCCATGGTTTTTCCAGTTTGTGTTGGTATTCTTTGATGATATACTCATTTATAGCAAGTCACTGCATGAGCATTTAAAGCATGTCAGATAAATTTTTGATGTACTAAGAGAGCACTGGTTATTTGCCTAGGAAAGCAAGTGTGTCTTCATGCAAATAGAGGTTGAGTACTTGGGACACATTGTTAGTGAAAAAGGCATCCAAGCTGATCCTAAGAAAGTGCAATGTGTCCGGGATTGGCCTACCCCCACTACCACTACCTCCTTGCATGGTTTTCTTGGCTTCTCCTCTTTTTATCGGACATTTATTTTCCATTATGCCACAATTGCAGCACAATTAACCGACAGGCTGAAAAAAGAGGCCTTCCTATGGGATGATTTGGCTTATCGCAATTTTCAGCCAGCAGCTGAAAGACTTGCTCACTTCAGCCCCCATCCTCATATGCCCCGACTTTTCAAAGGATTTTACCATCCAGTATGATGCTAGTGGACGGGGTATTGGCGCAGTCTTGCTGCAAGAACACAGGGTAATAGCATTTGAGAGCTGAAAATTGGACGATAAAGAGAGAGAGTTGCATGTCTATGATCAGGAGATGTTGGCAATCATTCATGCTATTAAAAAGTGGCATCACTACTTGTATGGCAGTAGATTTAAGGTGAAAAGTGACCACCGTGTACTCAAATACTTCTTGACTCAGCCCAACCTCACTCCCAAACAACGTAGATGGGTGGCTACCCTACAAAACGATGACTTTGAGATTACCCACACCCACGGCAAGGACAATGTAGTGGTTGATGCACTCTCTCGCATGTGGGCATGCAAGGTTTCATCCATCACTGAACTCCACCATGATTGGATTGAAGAAATCCAAGAGGCATACTTGCTTGATGCTGAATTCAGCCTCTTGTTCAAAAATTACAGCAAGGTGTCATGGATGACAACTCTCAATATCAGCTCCACAACGGCCTCATTTGGATCCATGGCCGTATTGTGATCCCCCATGCCTCTCCTTTCACCCAAAGGATCCTTAAGAGATGCATTCTTCACCAATTTCTGGCCACTTAGGGGTCTTCAAAACATATGACCGCATTTCAAAAGGCTTCCATTGGAAAGGCCTATGGCAGGATGTTAAAGACTTTGTGTCTAGATGTGTGCCTTGTCAGCAAAATAGAGATAGCACTCTTAAACCGGGTGGATTGTTGCAGCCCTTACCTATCCCCGAAGGAAAATGGACCCACATTACCATGGATTTCATCACTAGTTTACCTACAACCAAGAAGGGTTGGGATAGCATCTACGTGGTAGTTGACCGACTCACTAAAGCAACCCATTTCATCCCTACAAAATCTCAGTTTACAGCATCTCAAGTTGACATTCAGTTTATGGAGCATGTTTTTAAGTTGCATGGCTTACCCCACATCATAGTACATGACTGGGACACCAAATTTATGAGTCAGTTTTGGCAGACAATTTTCAGCTCCATGGGGACCAAATTGGCTCCATCTACAGCCTATGATCCCCAAAGGGATGGGCAAACTGAGCAAGTCAATAAATGGCTTGAAACTTATTTGCGACATTTTTGTCATGATGTGTAGAATTCTTGGGATGTATGGCTGCACTTGGCTGAATTTTCTTACAACAACTCCACTCATTCGAGCATTGGAGTCTCTCCGTTCAAAGCATTGTATGGTTATCGAGTGCCCCTTCCTACCGTGATCTTCAATGAAAAGCTCAACCCCCTTGGAAAAGAAGAGTTGGACCGCGTGCAAGCTTTACTTCAACAATGCAAGGTAAACCTCAAAAGGGCTCAAGAGCACATGAAGCTCCATGCTGATGCAAAAAGAATACCCCTTGACTTTCAAGAGGGTGAATTGGTACTCCTCAAGGTCCCCAAGTCCCGTTATGTTACACTAAAGGACGGTTCTTGCAACAAGTTGGCACACCGTTACTATGGGCCCTACACAATCATTAAGAAGGTCGGGGACTTAGCTTACCATCTCCAACTCCCTCCCACTACTAAGATCCATAATGTCTTCCATGTGAGCCAATTGAAACCTTTCATTGGCGCTCCCAAAGATCATGTAGAGGAGCTACCCCCCACAGATGAGGAGGGCCTTATCTAGTATATTCCTAAAGCGGTCATTAGGCAGCATGAAAAGCAACTTCGCACCCGCTCTGTCCATGAGTACCTGATCAAATGGCAAGGCCTACCAATAGAGGAAGCTTCTTGGGACCCAGCATCTATCTTGGATGAATTTCCACACCTCGAGGAGGCCGTATTGGCTAGAACTTAACCATGACACCTGTTTTGGGCTGCAGTCTGCATCTGAACAGCCATCTGTTTTGCACCAGTTTTGGTCCTGATCCATTTTTAGCCCCATCCCCCATACATGGGCTAAAAGTACACCTCAAGGGCTCTGCGCCAACACCTCACTTGCCCCAATCGGAGTTTCCTAGAGGAAGTTATGGCTGTTTTTCTCCAGCCATACCATCTAGGACAGCACACTAGTAACTCTTAGACAGCCCTCTATTTTGCAATAGTTTTGGTCCTAACCTAATTGCAGCCCCGCCCCACACACATGGGCTGAAAGTACATCTCGTGGGCTCCGTAACGACACCTCAATTGTCCCATTCGGAGTTTCTCACACAAAGTTATGGCTGATTTCCTACAGCACACCCTTACAGGACAGGACAACATCCCTTATTTTTTAGGACAAAAACTTTATGAGACGGGATGGTTTCTAATGAGCAGGGAACACAGGAACATGGCATGGGAACATACCAGTCACACTAACGGTATATAAGGTGTAAGAGGGTATTTTGAGGCATCATAGAAATTATCAAGAAACTCTCTTTTCACCTTCTCAAGCTTCCATGGCTTCTTCTTCCTCTTCTTCTTCTTCTTCCCTTTCCTCTCTTTCTCTCTCTTCTCCCTATGTTTCTCTCTCCTCTTCCTCTTCTCATGTAGTCCTTCTCACTCTTCTCTCCCTTAGGACAGTTAGGTCTCTTTCATTACATTTAGGCACACCCCTTCAATCCTCATGAAATGTGATTTTTCAACCAACAAAGATGAAAGGACCAGCCTTGGCCATAACATTCTGAAATTTTCACTCCAAATTGCCAGAGAAATCACAAAAATGATGCATTCTATTGAAAGTTTAGTTTTCAATCTTTCTCTCTCCTCTTTCTTTCTTGCCATAATTGATATTCATGTGGGCTAAGAGGATGAGGGGGAATGGGTGTCAAAATGTGGTACAATGTGAGAAATCGACCAAATGAGTATGAAGGTGATTATTAGTGGCTATGTGGAGCATCAGTGAATTGCCTACACGTCTCCAAAATCATGAAAAATTAAGCGGTTTTCTTGTGGTAAGTCTCGATTTTAAAAGAATTTCGATTCTATTATTGTTATTTTTATGAAATTGAGATGCATATGGGATGAAATTCGATATGAAACAAATATGTGTTGTGTTTAAGGATTGCAAGCCCAAAATTTCAGAATTTGTAGTTGTCATAAGGTTGAAATTAATTATCTCATCCATGTAAAACACATAAAATTGAGAAATATGATGGCGATTGATAAAACTGGTGATTGATAAAACTGGTGAAAGTAATGATGAAATATGATCCCGATTGATAAAACTGGTGAAAGTAATGGTGCATATATCATGACTATGTTTCTCTATTTTATGATAAAAAATATGAGAATTATCAGTAATGAAGACAAAAATAATTAAGGAAAATAAGAAAAAATAGAGAAAAAAATAGATTTTGAGCCCAAAAAGGGGATGACCATCCAAAGGGAATTAGGGTTAGGGTTTTGTATAAAAGGAAAAAAGTGAATGAAAAAGGTCATTCTTATGTGTGACCAAAAGTAGCTCTCTTCTTCTTCTTCTTCTTCTTGCTTGCTAGAGCTTGTGATTGAGAGAGGGACTATGAGAGTGTGAGGGAGTGAGTGTGTGAGGATGAGGGGCTATGGTGGAGAAGCTCTCCATATTCTCCTCTCTTCTTCTCTTCTCTTCTCTTCTCTTCTCTTCTCTTCTCTTCTCTTCTCTTCTCTTCTCTTCTCTTCTCTTCTCTTCTCTTCTCTTCTCTTCTCTTCTCTTGCTCGCAGCAATGGAGCTTGGAGCGTGGAGCTTGAGGATTGAGCTTGCTTGAAGCTTGCACTTGGATCGTGGAGCTACCAGAGTGCTCGGGAGAGGAGGCAACTCAATCACGCATGGAGGTAAGCTCACTACACTTGTAGAGAGAGATAGCACGTCGACTATGTAAGAGGTAGCCATTAGTGCTTGACTTGAAACACAGCTTGAAATGCTTGAACAATAAGTAGTCCGTGGGTCTTGGCGATTGAGCTTGAGCTCACCTCTACATTTTTATTTCATTGTCGGGACCAATGGATTCAATCCTTGAGTGCTTGCGCGCTTCGAATTAAGCGTTGAAGTAGGGTTTTCCCGAACTGGTGCTTGAGGTAGATAGGTAGGAAATGAGGGAGTTTGAAGTGGTATTAGATCTCCTTAGCAAGTAAGTTTTTGGTTTTTTGGATTTGGAAAAGCAAGTTGGAGTAGTGTAGGTGTTTACTTTGTGATTTGGATGCATTAGGGTAAGAAAAAACAAAGAAAATAAGAAAAATAAGCATTAGGGTTTCTGTTGTGAAACAAGGCCAAACAGGGAAAAAAATGGGAAAAAAGAGTGCTTAGAGGTGTTAGAACCGCACGAAGAGTGATCAGGAAGAGTAAGGTTGAGCCCAACAAGGGTTTAAGACCCCGGGAAGCAAAGGGAGACCTCATTTTTAGGTTCTGCAGTAGAGAGATAGAGAGAGAGAGAGCTTAAGAGCTTGTGAAAGACTTGGAGCTTCCGACGAATCAATCGGCAGCCACATGAGTTTTTTGTTGGGATTAGGTGTGTGGAAACCTTTCTGTGTATCTACCCTTGGATTCTAGAGAATCTTGCTTGTGGGCATGACCAAAAATCATTACCCCGAAGCGATTTTCATTGTCGTTGTTTGCATGCTAGCAGAATCAGACACAGTTTGCAGGGGTCCGATTCCCAGAATCCGACCCTCTAACACCCTACACCCATCCGATTCTGAGAATCAAACAACCAACACTTGGACCAACCCATCCTATCTGATCGGACATACCCTGTCCGATTTTGAAAATCAGATGTCCCATAATTGGACACAAAAATTGGACCATCCAGAATCAGACACTCCAAATTGGACACCTATCAAAATTGGACATTGGATTCCTAGAATGGAACTCCCAGAATCGGATGCATGAAAATCAAACACACAAAAATTGGACCAACCCATAGGTTCACCAGGATGATCAGACCAAACCAAAATTTGATGCATGAAAATCAAACACACAAAAATCAGACCAACCCATAGGTCCACCAAGATCGAAATCCCATAGGTCCACCAAAATTGAATGACCAACACTTGGACCAACCCATCCTATCTGATCGGACATACCCTGTCCGATTTTGAAAATCGGACACCTATCAAATCGGACATCCGATTCCTAGAATCAGACACCTATCAAATCGGACGTCTGATTCCTAGAATCGGACTCCCGGAATTGGACACATGAAAATCAAACACACAAAAATTGAACCAACCCATAGGTCCACCAGGATTGGACCAACCCATAGGTCCACCAAAATCAGACCACTTGGACTCGGACCATCCGATCGACTGATTAGACCAACCACAAAAATCAGACGTCTGATCTTGAGAATCGGACTACTGAGAATGAGACTTCTGAGAATCGAATAGAAAACTATCAAAATTGGAGAGGTGAACAAAATACAAATTTGACACATCTAACCCCTAAAACCGACCTAGAGACTATATAGAGCCGAAAGCACATCATAGATTTATCACTCGACTGAAATCTAGAGCTAGTTCAAAACTTGGCTATATGAACGGTCCTTCAAATTGCACATGGTATTTAGCATAATGACCCCACGAGTCGGGGGGGGACTGCCCCCTCCCCCCCCCTCTGCAGAGGGGGCTCCTCCGCACCTCCCCTAGTAGGCTGGAGAGAAAATGCGTATTGTGACAGGTCCTCCAAATTAGATCCTAGTGTAGTAATGGCTCTGCAAAAGCATATATTCTCACTTGCAAACAACAACCAAAAGCCCATACAAACAGAGACCCTAGAACCTCAATGGGCCAATCTAGCCAACAAGGGCAAAAAGGCCACACCACAAAAGCATGCATATGTTGCAGTCTAGTCAAAGCAGAATGCAACAACATCAAGCTACAACTATGAGGATGACTAGACATGATAATCCACATCTGGTTATGCAGTTGGAGACCCAAAGGCATGTATCAAAAGACTTGAACTTATAAGCCAAGACTCAGAAGATGAGGACATAGTACCGCCTACTTATCTTAGGGTCAAACTCATCGCAAAAAGAGAGCACAGTGTCGATGCTCTCATAAATGAAGGAGCATTTTTTTATATCTTGACCTATGAAGCATGGACCATCGACTAGGCAAGCTCACACTAACTAATGTAACCCTTAATCCTTATGGGGAACACCCATAAGCACCATAGGGAAGTGCAGAATCCCTTGGCTACCCTATTCCATGTTCCTCCAAATAGTGCAAATTGTGGAAAGGAAATCCTCCTAGGAAGACCCTTCAAAAGGGCGATGAAGTGTGAGGCCGATTATGTAGCACAGAGGATACACTTGACACTACCAAGTGTGAGGATAATCACAACCTTTAGCAAGGGTGGCCTCATCAAACCTCGAGGGAAAGACAAGGAATATTCTTACATACCAGGAAAGCCTAGTAATGAGAGCAAGGACTTGTTGAAAGAGTTGATACAAGCACATGCTGAATAGAGAGAACCAGTTATGAGTGAGGCCAGGCTTGAAACAAGAAAACTAGGAGACAATGCCAAGGATAGGCTTTGGAATTACAAATACCCTAGAATGCCACAAAAGAATCCCAAGACTTATAGATGAAGGTATCGATGGAGAGCCAACACAATGCCTTGATGGATATCCAAAATGTTGCTACATGCTCAAGGGTATTACATAGGTAACCAATGGATTTGGGTATCAAAACCCCGGCTAAACCACCTCTGTTAGCTAAAGGCCAGATTGTATCAAAAGCGAAGAAGCATAGGAGGAAATCTAAACAAAAATCCAAGTAGTGAGTCAACAACATTGGATTGATTGAGCCCCTCACGATTGAAATCAAGAAACCAAACATGACTATTCGAAACGTAGATGCTTGGCATGCATAACAAGCACATGTCATATGTAATTGTCAAGTGTGCATAAAGACCACTAGTGCCCAAGGAGCCTTTGACTTCCCAAGATGATAATGAGCACCACAGGTGCAGCTATGATAAGGTTAATTGCTCAACAAAGCAAATGCCATAATCGTCTAACAGCCTCCATGGGCAAATCTTCCAGCTAGTGCCACAAGTTCAGCTAGGAGTCCCAAATCTCCTACACCCTGTTTCCCTAAATGGACACATGAAGCACAACAACACTCGTCAAGTGCAGTTCTCAATCCCAATCTCTATCTCTATCTGAGCTCCCAAATGTCCAAGGTGTGGGATGACATGACATCACCCCTAATTCTCAGCCTAAGGATATGCTTGTTCAATCCACCGTGACTAGCTCAACTAATGCTCAATCTACACAAGTGAATGTGCAAAGGGTAACAAAAGACATGACCACTTCTGATCTACTTAAGGACTTGACACCGTAGTCTACCAAGAGTAGTCAGTCCACTGAACTAACCACTACTACTTCCAATCAGGGAATCACAATAGTCGCAGCCTTTGGCTGTGACGATGCCCCTTCTTGTGGAACGTGTCCTTAGTAATTCACTTGTAGAAGAGATGTCACAACCAATGTCCTTGACACCTCTCACACTTTCGAAGCACCTAAAGCCTAGGCTCGACGAGAAATCTCTTGAAGACTTGGCCAAAGAGATAGCCCATTTGACCAATGAACTAGAGATGATGTGCATGATGAAGCTTGATCACAAGTTGACAACCATCACACGTGTGTACGTCCATGTGGACATTGGAAGGCCAACACCAGAGCACACAAAGCTCATAGCTGAACCCTTGACTTGGGATGAGCAACGACATGTTTACTCCCGTTATGTAGCTGCCTTGCTGAAGAAGTCATAAAGAACATCCCAAAAGCCATAGCTAGGGAATTGCACTTGATACCCTCACTCTATTGCTCATGTGAGACAAACAAGGAAAAGATTGAAGCAATCAAACAAAAAGGGAAAGGACAAGGTAACTTTGGGTAGAAATGATACTCCAACCAAAGTTTGGCAGCCAAAATTGGCCACTGACTAATGACACTCACTAAGCAAAGGAAAGCCCTTCGGACATCAATACATGATCCCATGTATGTTGCCCCAACTTCATTAAGAGTGTTGGCAACGGTCCATGAGGTTCAACTTTCTATCACTGTCCAAAAACATCCCTTATATGATAAACTATTTCTAGAAGAAGATCTACACATGGCTATCATGCTAGGAATAGGAAGCATGGTACTTGATGTTAGTACATATGTCTTCTGCCTCACTCAAGTCCTTGCAATACTAGATCTCTATGCTTCCCTCAGCTAGTTTTGTCCAAGCCTACATGACAAAAACCCTAAACTGTCTCTTGGTTCTACACTAGAGTCACCCGAACCTCCAGAGCAAGAGAAAAATGACTCTAAACACATCACCCACCCTGATAAGAAGCAATGGAGGCATGTTTCAATGGGTAAGGACAAGAGTCTAGAGCAAACACCCGACCAAGAGCAACTGCCAATGCAATCGGATGAGGGGCTAAATGAGGGGGGGGATTAGTTGAAGAGCTCCAAAAAGAGAGATAGTTGTACCCTCACAACCTACTAGCAAGGCTATTCAGTAGGCCATGACTATGTCCCATGAGGACACACTAGAAAAAGAGAATGCTGAGGCCCAACCAAGCACATCAATGGCGGTTGACCTAGTTTAGGGTCCTAAGTCTTTAAAGGATACACCTTGATTGCCCAAGAAAAAGAGGAGAAAACAACAAAAATAACAACAGTTGAAAGTGGCTGTAGGTGCCAACAAGAAGATTGAGACCAAGAGTGCTAAAGAGTTGAGGAATAAAGCATCGAGTCCACCCATGAATGAACCCATTGCCATCTCTCTCCTAACAGCGGTGAAACCTTAGACATATTCGTGTATTCTGATAAATCAAAGCAACCATTACCATCAACGGTTGCTTGCAACACTCAATCCACCAACAACAAAACTTACATTAACCATTGACCAATCAAGAGTGGATATAACACTGCCACAATAGGTTGACAAAACTATACTAGTCTCATCCGAGGAGAACCATGACACAATAGCAGAAAAGCCTAAGGAGAAACATGAAAACCCTGAGAACATAAGCAATCCTAGCATTGACTAATCTTGCTCATCCAGGCATGAGCCCCTAGCTATGCTAAAGCCTAGGGAAACTCCCAAAACCTTGTATGAGACAGCAATCGAGCAAGCCCTCATCGAACATAGAAGTGTCACAGAGTGCTTGATCGAGTTGGATGCTAAACTCAAATTATTGGCACATGCCTATATCCTTGCAAATATGGGCACATTCCCTAGGGAGCATCTTGAGGAATATTTGTCATATCTGCTATCCTGGGAAGAGCAAGAATATCTTAATGGGAAATATAACAAGCTCCTACATGAAGACATGCAACTCATCTATGACGAGAAACTTGACGAACTACGCTTAAGTGTGACATTCAACGAAGCACTTTGCCAACTACATCTCTTAGAGATAAAGCAACTAAAGCAACAATTAGAGAGTTGAAGTCAATTTGAAAAATGTTGGTTTCAAATCCACGCTACAATGGCCGAATTTGGAGCCTAGATTATGACAGTCTCAGAGGAGCGCTTGGCCAAATGGCGGTCTCAAAGAGACCTGACCTATGTGGTGCCAACTTCCTTTCAAATAGTAGTAGTGACTACCATTTGGGATATGGACTTAGTTAGAACTAGCCAAGAGAACTCTCTGATTAATAAAATTCTCTACTAGATATGTATGCCACACTCTAGTACAATTTTGAGTTCTACAATTGGTTTTTATCCTCACGAAGTGACATGGATTCATAAACGTGTATATAAATAAACATTGTGTTTTGTGACTATGTATAAATAATACCAAAAGAAGCAAAGCCAGCACACACACAAGCAATGATAATCAAGTGCAAGTGATATGCATCAAAGTCAACACTATGGGATTCAAATAAGTGATGTCTCTTGGAGCTGGACTTGTTCATTATGGTTGAAGCATATGACTTGCATGTACTCTCACAACTTGCCAAGTGAATGCAAGATGAAACATGTCTCCATACAAAATTGTTCAATGTCCAAGTCACCACAAGACCACCAACCCCACAAAGAACCATTATGGAGAAAGGGATAGAAATACCAAGAACAAAGAGCCATGACAGAAGCCCCATTGCTAGAAGAGAAAATCACCCTTGTAGAAAGCATACATTGCATTTGAGCATGGCCCAAAGCATAGTCATGGTGTCTACTCTCTCTTTCTTGGCTAAACTCTACATCCGGGTAGCAGCCACACTCTCAACAAAAACAACCGTTTCTTCATCAACCAAGATTTAATTCGCCAGGTAGATGCTCTGTCTGTTGTCCATGTACATCTCACTCTAGTTGCTACCTCAATTGGTCTAATGTCTCACATGTTACAAAGAGGTTTGCAAAATCTCAAGTGTATCTCTTCATCTCAACAACTGTTCCTCTAGCATCGAGGCTAGTAAGACAATCATCTTTGTAATATCCATTTTTCACAGCCTTTGGATCTCAACATTTCTCAATCCAAATGAGAGGCTGATAGCCTTAACATATAGCATTGATTATATTCAGTTTATCCACCAAAAGAAGAAGAAGAAGAAGAGATTTTAAAAAAGAGAGAGAAAAAAAGAAGAAGGAAAAAAAAGGCACCCACAATCACAACACATCACCTAGAGATCCTCAAATTATGTAAGTCCCCAGTGATCTTGGTCGGTTGGCTCTGTCCCTAGTCCCCTAGCCCTTTATACATCCCCCACAAGTATCAAGGCACATCAAAGGCAGGACATACCTAGAGATCTCGTCTCGCCTATGGTTAGACCTGTCACCCTTTGAACCATTTGCACAATTTTTTTTCACACTCCATCTCAGTGCCATTGCAATCAACATTAGTAAGCAAGGCACAAAAGACCATGGAAAGTACACCGTACTCTTCAAACACTACAAGTAGCCACCAGGTACCAAAAGCTAAGGTGTTAATGAGCTCAATTATGCTACATCGTTTTGTCAAAATCACAAATGATGTCTCAAGAAGCCTTCAAGTGTACTTCTCCTCAATATCAAAAAATTTTTTCCACCCCATTGAACCCTCGCTTCATCCACACATTGCTATGAGGAACCAGACTAACAATCTTCTAACTAGGTACTACCTAAGTATGCACGTGCACTCACATAATATATGCACCACAATCTATACACAGTTTGGGTCCTCAAGTGCAAGACAATACTCTCGGCTTACTTAGAGTTCGACCTATCTCCCAAACTAATCAAACTACATCTTATGCATGATAAGAAGTCTAGCACTAACCCATAGGGAGAGACCATATGAGAGGTTTTCAATTGTAGGTATTGAAGACTCCAACAAAAGTACCATAAGCTCTTCATCAACACTCAACTCTGAACTCTTGTCCTTTATCATCATGCAAGCCTACCAAAGATTCGTCACAAGCACCAACACCTGTGCCAGTCATGAGTACAACTCCCAACAATAAAGAGCAACCCTATCACCAACTATAACAACCTTCTCACTAGCCAATTAGGCTAACAACGTGCCTCCAATGACCTTCATCTGCACCACCACCAAAACTCCTCCAAGACAAACCACATTAGTCCCTTTCACCCATGTCTTTGGTGCATGCCAAAGCTTGCTACCTACGATGGAGACTGCCATGGGAATGGCACTTGTCTAGGAGGGGGTACTGTAAACCCTCACATGAACAAGGTGGAAAATCCGAAAAATCTAAAGAAGAAGACAAGGCCAAGGAAAATGTGAAATGGAAGATGAAGGCGTGCCAAGAAAAATCTAGAAACACAAGAAGTGCAAAAAAATCCTAAATCAAGGAGAGAGGCACATAAGAAAAAGCACAAGTCAATACTTTTGTAAAAGAGCGCAAGGCGCAACATGATTTATTTTGTAAAAGAGAATTGGGCTCTCACCTGTGCAAATTGTAATTGGTTAGAGGCATGGGTTGAGGCCATGCCAATAGGGAAGAGGAGAAGAAGGGTTGGAGGAATAGGCCAAGCCCGGACCAAAAGGGGGATGACCGCCCAAAAGGAATTAGGGTTAGGGTTTTGTATAAAAGGTAAAAAGTGAATGAAGAAGCTCATTCTTGTACGTGGCCAAAAGTAGCTCTCCTCCTCTTCTTATTCTTCTTGTTCTTGCTTGCTAGAGCTTGTGCTTGAGAGAGGGAGTGTGAGAGTGTGAGGGTGAGGGACCATGGTGGAGAAGCTCTCCATCTTCTTCTCTCTTCTTCTCTTCTCTTCTCTTGCTCACGGGAATGAAGCTTGGAGCGTGGAGCTTGAGGATCGAGCTAGATTGAAGCTTGCACTTGGATTGTGGAGCTATTGGAGTGCTCAGGAGAGGAGGCAACTCAATCAGGAATGGAGGTAAGCTCACTACACTCGTAGAGAGAGTTAGCGCATCGGCTATGTGAGAGGTAGCCATTAGTGCTCTACTTGAAACGCTTGAACAATAAGAGGTCCATGGGTCTTGGTGATTGCAACAAGGTTCCCACAAGCTACTTATTGGTGCTTTCAACTTGCCCATTTTCCTGTGGACTGTAAGGTGTTATTTTATTATGCTTAATTTGTGAGGTCTCAATCAAGATCACCTTAATCAGGAAATAAGTTCCATGGTTTGACACCAACTCTTTTGGTAGACCAAATCGACAAGTTATCTATTCAAGAAGGAAGATGGTAGTATCCTTTGCATCATCCTTTCTCATCACTTATGCTTCTAACCATTTTGTAAAATAGTCAATCGCTACTATGATATACTCCTATTCTATATAGAGGATGATGGGGTAATTAGACCTACACAATGCCCCACTTATCAAATGTAATAAAGCCATAATAGGAGTTAGTGGGGCACTTCTGATTCTCTCTACTATCATGTTTTTGGCATATATCACATCTTTTTACATATGAAAATGCATCTTTGAAGATGGATAACCACCAATATTTGACTCTTAAGGCTTTTTATGTTGTCAACTATTAGCGAAGTGCCCTCCATAAGAGAAGTCATAACACTCTTTCAAGATGAATGAAACCTCATCAAGTGTATAATACATCACTTATCCCTTTCTTGATATAGTGTTCTTACAATTTAGGAAAACTTTAAGGCTTACTATTTAATTTTCCTCTTTTGAGCCCTAGACCAAGAGGCTCTAGTCTCCTCCTTTGGATAGAAAATGTGTTATTGCAATATACCAAGATGGAATGGAAGACATGTCTATTTTTAACAAACCCTCAAGGTTGCTAACTTCACCCAATACTTCTTTCGGCTCTCCAAAGTCTACAAGATATTCTGCAATGCCTTTAGACAAGGCAGTTTTGAATTGCTCTAAATACAAGGAAATCTTGGTGGCTTACTCCTAT